>NC_091161.1:41375725-41483225 GCF_040958095.1 Procambarus clarkii
GGGGAGGAGGCGGAGTGGCCCTACTCATGAGAAAGGAATGGAGTTTTAAGGAGATGGCCATCCCGGGCTGTGAGGAGTTCAGAGACTACATAGCAGGCACCATAACAATGGGACGACCAAGAATAGTAGTAACAGTAATATACAACCCTCCACCAAATGACAGAAGACCCAGTCAAGAGTATGAAAATAACAACATGGCAGTTAACACTACAATTGAGAGGGCAGCCTCTGCTGCCTGTAGAAATAGATCCCACCTGCTCATCATGGGCGACTTCAATCACGGAAATATTGACTGGGAGAACAAGGAACCGCATGGAGGCGATGATACGTAGAGATCCAAACTATTGGAAGTGGTGACAAGCAACTTTTTAACCCAGCATGTCGGAGAACCCACAAGGATGAGAGGCAATGACGAACCAGCGAGACTCGACCTAGTCGAGAACGACTCTGAACGACTCTGAACGACTCTCTGAACAACTCTGACATAAGAGAAATCGGTTCTGAGGACCCAGTAGGAATGAGCGACCACAGTGTACTGGTGTTTGAGTACTTGATTGAAGAAGGGTTATTGAACTCGAGGAGGGATACCGAAACCAAAAGGTTAGCATACCGAAAGGGAAACTATGAGGGGATAAGAAAATTCCTAACAGATATAGCATGGGAAACAGAGCTCAGGGGAAAGACGGCCCAAGATATGATGGATTACATCACACAGAAGTGCAAGGACGCAGCAAACAAGTTTGTCCCAGTCCAAAAGGAAAACAGAGAAATGAAAATGAGAAACCCATGGTTTAATCAGAGATGTAGGCAAGCTAAGCAGCAAAGTAAAAGGGCATGGAGAAACTATAGGAATAACAGGACTCTGGAGAGCAGAGAAAGATACCAGAATGCCAGGAATGAATATGTCAGGATGAGAAGAGAGGCAGAAAGACAATACGAAAATGACATTGCAAGCAAGGCAAAGACTCAGCCTAAATTGTTGCATAGCCACTTTAGGAGAAAAACAACAGTAAAGGAACAGGCTATGAAATTAAGGATAGGGGCGGAAGGATTCACTACAAATGACAAGGAAGTGTGTGAGGAATTGAATAACAAATTCCAGGAGGTCTTCACCATAGAGCAAGGAGAAATTCCAGAGGTAAGTGAGGGAATAGCTAACCAGGAACCACTGGAAGAGTTTGAGATTACCAGTGGGGAAGTAAGGAAGTGTTTACTAGAGTTGGATGTGACGAAGGCTATAGGCCCAGATGGAATCTCCCCTTGGGTTCTAAAGGAAGGAGCAAGAGAACTGTGCCTACCACTCTCCATAGTGTATAACAAATCACTGGCAACAGGGGAACTGCCAGATATTTGGAAAGCAGCTAACGTAGTCCCGATATACAAGAAAGGGGATGGACAGGAGGCACTGAACTACAGGCCAGTGTCCCTAACCTGCATACCATGCAAGCTGATGGAGAAGATTGTGCGAAGAAAGCTAGTGGAGCATCTGGAGCGAAGGAACTTTGTAACACAGCATCAACATGGGTTCAGGGATGGCAGGTCCTGCCTCACAGGGTTACTTGAATTCTACGACCAGGCAACAAAAATAAGGCAAGAAAGAGAAGGGTGGGCAGACTGCATATTTTTGGATTGTCAGAAAGCCTTTGATACAGTGCCACACAAGAGGCTAGTGCGAAAGTTGGAGATGCAGGCTGGAGTGAAAGGGAAGGTACTCCGGTGGATAGAGGAGTACCTAAGCAACAGGAGACCACGAGTCTGTGTGAGGGGTGAGGTCTCACATTGGCGAGACGTCACAAGTGGAGTCCCGCAGGGGTCAGTCCTTGGACCTATACTGTTTCTGGTATATGTAAATGATCTCCCAGAGGGTATAGATTAGTTCCTCTCAATGTTTGCCGACGATGCAAAAATTATGAGGAGGATTGAAACAGAGGATGATAGTAGGAGGCTACAAGATGACCTGGATAGACTGAGTGAATGGTCCAACAAATGGTTGTTCAAGTTCAACCCGAGTAAATGCAAAGTAATGAAACTAGGCAGTGGAAACAGGAGGCCAGGCACAGGATACAGAACAGGAGACGAAGTATTTAATGAAACAGACAGAGAGGAAGATCTAGGAGTTGATATCACACCAAACCTGTCTCCTGAAGCCCACGTAAAGAGAATAGCGTCTGTGGCATATGCGAGGCTGGCTAACATCAGAACGGCGTTCAGGAACCTGTGTAAGGAATCATTCAGAATCTTGTACACCACATATGTAAGACCAATCCTGGAGTATGCGGCCCCAGCATGGAGCCCGTACCTTGTCAAGCACAAGACGAAGCTGGAAAAAGTCCAAAGGTATGCTACTAGACTAGTCCCAGAACTAAGAGGCATGAGTTATGAGGAAAGTCTGCGGGAAATGCACCTTACGACACTGGAAGACAGAAGAGTAAGGAGGGGACATGATCACAACCTACAAAGTCCTCAGGAGAATCGACCGGGTAAACAAGGATGAACTATTCAACACTGGTGGGACGCGAACAAGGGGACACAGGTGGAAGCTGAGTACCCAAATGAGCCACAGAAACGTTAGAAAGAACTTTTTCAGTGTCAGAGTAGTTAGTAAATGGAATGCACTAGGAAGTGATGTGGTGGAGGATGACTCCATACACAGTTTCAAATGTAGATATGATAGAGCCCAGTAGGCTCAGGAATCTGTACACCAGTTGATTGACGGTTGAGAGGCGGGACCAAAGAGCCAAAGCTCAACCCACACAAGCACAATTAGGTGAGTACACACACACACACACACAAGTGGAGTACATAATGAGGAACAAGCATTTACTCAGAGGAAGTGAAACCCATTACAATGTGTTTATAGAGAGGTTTATGACGAAAGATGAGCAAATAGCCCACAAGAATAGGTGGCATGCACGACACCGAACTAGCCTCTCAGGTAGTCTCACCTCCCAGGTCACCTCCCAGGTCGCATCCTCCCCAACTCAGCCCTCCTATACCTCCCCCTGCCTCAGCCCCCCAAAACCCCCTTGCTTCATCCCCCCAAAACCCCCCTGTCCCTTCCACATTTGCACCTCCCCAATGATTCCCCTGCCCCTGCTACATCACACCTGTCAACGACCCCAGTGGGTCAAGCCATGCCCTCCCCAAATCCACCTTCCCATCCCCCCTCCCCTACTACCCCTTCCTACTCCCCTGCCCCTTCTACCTCATTGCCTTCAATTCCATCTACTCCATCCCAGCTTCCACTGCACCCCTCTTACACTCACCCCCAAACCCCACCCAACCCTCACCCGTCCTATGCACCTCCAGCCCACATTTAACCCCCGCACCTTGTGACCCCCTAGCACCTTCCCCCATCTCCCTCTTCCCCTCTTCTACCCCAAAACCCCCACCTACCCCCAATTCCCCCCTAACTAATACACCCTCTCTTCCACTCCCAGCACCCATGCTCCATTATCCTCTCAGCCCTCTGCCCTCAATAACAGCCCTCTCCTCCCCAACCTCTATCTGACTCTCAGTCTCACTCTATTTCTCAACCCCCCTATGCTTTTCAGACCCCTAACTTTCAGACCCATTATGCCCTTCCTACCCCCTAGATGCCCAGACCTCATTCGCCTACCAGGCACTCCCAGGCACCCCCCTAGCACCCCCACAGCCCCCACTCGCCCCCCAGACCCCCGGTGAAAGGGGGAACTCTGACACCCGAGTTTCCAAGAAGAATCTCAAGGTTTGGTACACCAATGCTGATGGGGTAGCCAATAAAGCAGAAGAGATAAAAGAAAGAGTTAGTGAGGCAGACCCAAGCATAGTGGCAATAGTGGAAACTAAAATAAATGGCATGATCTCGGATGCAATCTTTCCAGAGGGGTACCAGGTGATAAGAAAAGAAAGGACACAGAGACAGGGAGGAGGAGTGGCACTCCTAATAAAGCGGAAATGGAAGTTTGATGAGCTGGAAAATCCTGGTACCAATGAAAGCACGAGCTTCATACATGGAACTCTGACAGTGGATGGGAAGAAGATTGTAATCTTGATACTCTACATTCCCCAACCAAACAGTAGAAGGCCCAGGCAGGAGTACGAGGACAGCAACAAGACATATATAGATGAACTGCAGAGGGCAGCAACTATAGCACATAGAATGAGAGCGAAGCTGCAGGTCATGGGGGACCTAAATCACGGAGAGATAGATTGGGAAACGAGGAATCCCCATGGCGGGGAGGAGACCTGGGGAGCGAAGCTGGTAGACGTTATTGACAGGAATTTCCTAACACAGCATGTGAAGGAAGATACTAGGGAAAGAGGAGGGGATACGCCCAGCCTATTAGATCTCATTTTCACCCAGAATGTAGAAGACATCGAGCAGTTGGAACATGAAATACCACTAGGAGCCAGTGACCATTGTGTCCTAGTCTTTGACTACATGATGGAGCTTAAAATTGTGACCAAAGGACAAGAGGTCCGGGAAAGGAGACTTGATTACAGAAAAGGGGACTACAGAAGGATAAGGGACTACCTGGGAGAAGTGCAGTGGGAGGAAGAACTTAGAGGAAAAACAGTGCAAGGTATGATGAACCAAGTCGTATTGAAATGCAAGGAGGCTGAAGAGAGATTTATTCCAACAATAAAGGAAAAAAGCAGGAGGGAATATAATAACCCATGGTTTAATAGACAGTGTCAGGAAGCAAAGGTGAGAAGCAGGAGGGAGTGGAGGAAGTACAGAAGACAAAGGACAGAGGACAACAGGATTACATGTAACAGAGCTAGGAATGATTACATTAACATAAGACGAGTGTCGGAAAGAAATTATGAGAATGATATTGCAGTCAAAGCGAAAAAGCAACCTAAACTACTACATAGCCATATAAGAAGGAAGATGTCGGTAAATGACCAAGTGACAAGACTGAGGAAAACAGAAGGGGCATATACAGAAAGCGACAAGGAAATCTGCGAGGTACTGAATGCAAAATTCCATGGAGTGTTTATAACCGAGCCTGAGCAGCTCCCATTGTTAGAAGCGGTTACCCTAGATGAAAGACTATCAGATATAGAGGTGACAGCAGAGGAGGTAATGAAACAGTTGACAACACTGGATGCAAATAAAGCTGCTGGACCAGACAAAGTATAACCGTGGATACTTAAAGAGGCAGCGCAGGCTCTCAGCGTGCCTCTGGCAATGATCTTTAATGAGTCAATTATGTCGGGAGAATTGCCCAGTTGCTGGAAGGAGGCAAATGTCGTACCGATTTTCAAGAAAGGTGATAGGGAGGAGGCACTTAACTACAGACCCGTATCACTGACAAGCATCCCCTGCAAAATACTTGAAAGAATACTTAGGCTAAGACTTGTTGAGCACCTGGAGAGCATTGGGTTTGTAAACAAGCACCAACATGGGTTCTGGACAGGGAAATCATGCCTAACAAACCTTTTAGAATTCTATGATAAAGTAACAATGATAAGGCAGGACAAAGAAGGCTGGGCAGACTGCATATTTCTTGACTGCCAAAAGGCCTTTGATACGGTACCGCACATGAGACTGCTATACAAACTTGAGAGACAGGCAGGAGTAAGCGGAAAGGCCCTAGTATGGGTGAAGAACTACCTAACAGGAAGGAGCCAGAGGGTAATGGTAAGGGGCGAGAAGTCGGACTGCATATTTCTTGACTGCCAAAAGGCCTTTGATACGGTACCGCACATGAGACTGCTATACAAACTTGAGAGACAGGCAGGAGTAAGCGGAAAGGCCCTAGTATGGGTGAAGAACTACCTAACAGGAAGGAGCCAGAGGGTAATGGTAAGGGGCGAGAAGTCGGACTGGCGAACAGTAACAAGTGGAGTACCTCAAGGATCGGTGCTGGGACCAATCCTCTTTCTAATTTACGTAAATGATATGTTTACAGGAATGGAATCATACATGTCAATGTTTGCGGATGACACAAAATTAATGAGAAGAGTTGTGACAGACGAGGATTGTAGGATCCTCCAAGAGGACTTAAACAGGTTGCAGAGATGGTCAGGGAAATGGCTACTGGAGTTTAACACCAGTAAATGTAAAGTTATGGAAATGGGATCAGGTGATAGGAGACCAAAGGGACAGTATACAATGAAGGGGAACAGCCTACCTGTAACGATTCGAGAAAGAGACCTGGGAGTGGATGTGACACCTAATCTAACTCCTGAGGCACATATAAATAGGATAACGACAGCAGCGTACGCTTCACTGGCGAAAATTAGAACTTCATTCAGAAACCTAAATGAGGAGGCTTTTAGGGCGCTTTACACTGCCCACGTGAGACCCGTCTTAGAGTATGCCGTGCCATCATGGAGCCCCCACCTGAAGAAACACATAAAGAAACTGGAGAAGGTCCAGAAGTTTGCGACGAGGCTTGTCCCAGAGTTACGAGGGATGGGATATGAAGAGCGTCTGAAGGAACTGAACCTTACGACACTAGAGAAAAGAAGGGAGAGAAGAGATATGATAGGGACATATAAAATACTCAGATGAATTGACAAAGTGGAAATAGATGAAATGTTCACACGTAATAATAACAGAACGAGGGGACATGGGTGGAAACTGAAAACTCAGATGAGTCACAGAGATGTTAGGAAGTTTTCTTTTAGCGTGAGAGTAGTGGAAAAATGGAATGCACTTGGGGAACAGGTTGTGGAAGCAAATACTATTCATACTTTTAAAACTAGGTATGATAGGGAAATGGAACAGGAGTCATTGCTGTAAACAACCGATTGCTGGAAAGGCGGGATTCAAGAATCAATGCTCGATCCTGCAAGCACAAATAGGTGAGTACAAATAGGTGAGTACACACACACACACACACACACACACACACACACACACACACACACACACACATATATATATTAGCTCATCTGAGTCTTCTACTATTACGAATATGTCATCTACATAACGGCAATATACAGTTGGTTTTTGTCTGCTACTGAAGACCCTGTCTTCGATGGTTCCCATATAAAAATTGGCAAATAAAACTCCTAAGGGGGAGCCCATTGCTACTCCGTCTATTTGTAAATATATGTCTCCTTGTGGACTGATGAAAGGGGCTTCCTTTGTACATGCTTCGAGAAGACTCTTCAAGTGTGGCTCAGGTATGTCTAATTTGGGGGTGCTCTCGTCTCTGTATACTCTGTCCAGTATCATTCCTATGGTTGTGTCCACTGGGACGTTGGTAAAAAGGGATTCAACGTCCAGGGAAGCGATGATTCCATCGGGCTGGGTAGATTTGATCAATTCTAGGAAATCTGCTGATGATTATAGACTAAACTTACTTGGAGTGTATGGAGTTAGGAGTTCATTGAGTTTTTTTGCCAGGTGATTAGTTGGAGCTGGTATTTGGCTGATTATTGGGTGTAGTGGGTTACCTGGTTTATGCGTCTTAACATTGCCGTAGGCATCCCTATTTATCAACGTCCCAGTTGACACAACCATAGGAATGATACTGGACAGAGTATACAGAGACGAGAGCACCCCCAAATTAGACATACCTGAGCCACACTTGAAGAGTCTTCTCGAAGCATGTACAAAGGAAGCCCCTTTCATCAGTCCACAAGGAGACATGTATTTACAAATAGACGGAGTAGCAATGGGCTCCCCCTTAAGAGTTTTATTTGCTAATTTTTATATGGGAATCATCGAAGACAGGGTCTTCAGTAGCAGACAGAAACCAACTGTATATTGCCGTTATGTAGATGACATATTCGTAATAGTAAAAGACTCAGATGAGCTAATTGACCTAAAAAGACATCTAGAGAGAGTCAGTACTCCGATTTACAGATGAAAATAGTGAAAATAACAGTCTGCCATTCTTGGATGTACTAATAACAAAAACACAACTTCTTTAAGCACCAACGTATATACCAAGCCCAACAACATAGGATTATGCCTGAACGGTAGAAGTGAGTGCCCCAAAAGATACAAAGCCAGTGTTTTCAATGCTTATATTCGTCGAGCGCTTACCCATTGCTATGAATGGAGCAACGTGAGTAGAGAGTTTGAAAGAGTAACTCAGGTATTGGTGAACAACGGATATAGCAACGCGGAAATAAACGCTGCTATAAGAAGACACTTGGACCGTTAGTATAATCCAGAACCTAGAACAGAAACCATAATACCTACAATAAAATTATATTACAAATCAACCATGCACAGTGAACATATAAAAGAGGAAAGAATAATGAAAGAAATAATCCGTAAAGGAGTAAAAAGCACTACTCCTAACAAAACATAAACCTGATAATATTCTACAAAACCAAGAAGACTTCCGAACTCCTTATCAAAAACAGCCCGAAGCCGACGGAGAACCCTCTACAGCAGTCAAGCGTTGTATACATGTACACTTGCCCCCACGAAGGATGTAACCTTCAGTCTAAGTACATAGGTATGACGTCGACCAAGCTGACGAGGCGTTTGACATGCCATCTTCAATCCAGTGCCCCTAGGAATCACATGAGACAAGCCCATGACATCACTAACAAGAGAAATGTTGAACAAGAATACCTGCATAATAGACAAAACCCAAGATGCAAGAAGATTACAAATTCTTGAAGCAATTCACATAAGAATAGAACAACCTACCATGAACACCCAAATCACGGAACTATTTACTCTACCCACCATGAGAGTAAGGACAAGACCAGAACATAACGATGCCAACACAGAAGACAATGTCCAACATAAAAGGCCAATTACATTGGATTAATCTTTGTATGTAGATAGGAGCTGCCTCGTATGGGCCAATGGGCCTTCTGCAGTTGTCTCTGTTCTTATTTTTCACCCCACATTTATCCCTTATGTATCCCCCCATGTTTTCACCTTTATTGTCTTTATCACCTGACCCAGTGCGGGTATAAAATCAACCAGCATTGTAAGATCTCTTCACTTGAGAATGAACCATGGAGGTTCGAAACATTGTGCAAATTGTATAAATAAGTGTAATACATTCTATAGTAAATCACTTCTATTCTTCACCTTAAAAGTACGAAAATGAGTTTTGGAGAACTCCTATTTCAACTAAGCCCTGATGCTAAGAAAATAGTTAAAGGGATAGAAGCCCTAAACCAGAAAAAATAAATACAGAATATGCGGTCATATTCAATGGAACATGTTTGAAAGAAAACCTGCTGCCAGTATACACCAATATATATATACATATATATATTACCGCGTAACGTGGTGGAGGCGGGGTCCCTCGATTGTTTTAAGCGCGGGTTGGACATGTATATGAGTGGGATTGGGTGGTTATAGATAGGAGCTGTCTCGTATGGGCTAATAGGCCTTCTGACGTTGCCTTTGTTTTTATGTTCTAGTAGGAAGAATGCAGTACTCAGCCTAGTAAGAACATAAGAACAAAGGTAACTGCAGAAGGCCTATTGGTCCATACGAGGCAACTCCTATTTAAAACTACCCAATCCCACTAATATACATATCAAACCCACGCTTGAAAGAATCGAGGGACCCCACCTCCACCACGTTATGCGGTAAATGGTTCCACAAATCAACAACCGTGTTACCGAACCAGTATTTACCAAAGTCCCTCCTGAATCTAAACTTATCCAATTTATACCCATTGTTTCGTGTTCTGTCTTGTGTTGATACTTTTAATACCCTCTTAATATCCCCTTTGTTATGTCCATTCATCCACTTGTATCCATGTCACCCCTAACTCTTCGCCTTTCAAGTGATTGCAGTTTAAGCTTTGTTAATCTTTCTTCATATGAAAGATTTCTAATTTGGGGAATTAACTTTGTCTTCCTACGCTGGACACGTTCAAGTGAATTTATATCTATTCTATATTACGGCGACCAAAACTGAACTGCATAATCTAAATGGACCTAACCAGAGCAAGATATAGCTGAAGAACAACACCAGGTGTCTTCTTACTAACGCTTCGATTAATAAATCCAAGTGTCCTATTTGCCTTATTACGAACATTCATGCATTAATCCTTTGGTTTTAAATTCTTACTAATCATAACTCTCAGATCCCTTTCGCAATCTCAACACCATCCAGCTCGTATCTTGTAACTATATCATCATTACCTAGCTTAAAAACTTACATTTATCAGCATTAAACTACATCTGCCAGTCTTTTGACCATTTCAAAACCCTATTCAGATCAACTTGAAGTGATAGTGAGTCTTCCGTGTTAATTTCCATACCGATTTTTGTATCATCGGCAAATTTGCAGATGTTGCTACTCAAACCTGAATGTAAATCATTTATATATATTATAAAGAACAGAGGTCCCAGAACAGAGCCTTGAGGCACTCCACTAAAAACATTATCCCACTCTGACTTAACCCCTACTAATTCTCTGTTTCCTTTGTAATAGCCATGCCCTAATCCAACTTAATATAGCACCCCCAATACCATGAGCCTCTATTTTTTTAATCAGTCTTTCGTATGGCACTGTATAAAAAGCTTGGCAAAAGTACATATATGGCTACTCCCCCTCCTCGTCTAATATATCTATCTGTGCGAAATAGTTTAAATCCATTTATTTGATATTCAGCTAATAGTTCTCTATTTTCTACGTTCATCCACGTTTCGGTAAGTGCAATAATATATATTTTTTCTGTGCAGACAAGAACATTTAACTCGTTTATTTTGCTTCTTAGACTTCTACTGTTAGAGTAATATACCCTAAGTGAATTGTTATTTTGAGGCCCTTCTCTTTCCCTGATCATTTTGACAATTTGTTTCTCCAACAAACACATACTTGTATTAACTCCTTCCTCCCTATCAATTCCCATACCACTATCTACTAACAGTTTAAACCCAAACAAATGCCTTTAACCACTGGTTCCAGTGAGTTCGCAACAGCAACAAACCCAGCCCTCGATCGATGCACCCCATCACGAGCATACATTTCGTTTCTTCCATAGAAGTGTTCCCAGTTCTCTATGAAAGATATTGCATTTGATATACAATATCTTTCCAGCCGGCAATTGACACCCTCGACAACCATTCATTCCCAACGCTCTTTCTTGGAAGAATGCCACATATGAGCGGATTCCTCACTTGCTCCTAACTAATTCTATGGCTTTGTTAAATTTCTTATCTGTTCCACACTCCTAACTCGTCCAGCTTCATTACCGCCTGCACTAATAAAAATAACGGGTTTGTTCCCATTTCCCGTCATAATATCTTTCATGTTGTCAACAATATCTCCAATTCCAGCTCCTGGATAGCAAACCCTTAACCTGTTTCCCCTATCTCTAGCACAAAACGTCCTGTCTAAACACCTCACCTGGGAATTTCCTACAACCAGAATTCGCTTAGGCACCTCCCCAACCTTCTGAGCACTTTGAGGGGCCTGCTCTTCGCTGCTCTTCGCCGACCTCCCCCTCGAGTGAACTGCAGGTTCACCACAGCACTCGTCTTTCAACACGGCAAATTAATTTGAAGTCCTTAGTTCGTCTGTAGGCGGCCTTGTCAAGGTCTTCAACCTTCATGCATTGATACTTTGGTTTTAAATTCTTACTAATCATAACACCTAGATTCCTTTCGCAATCTGACTTCGCAATCTCAACACTATCTAGCTCGTATCTTGTAACTTTATCATTACCTAGCCTCAGAACTTTACATTTATCTGCATTAAACTGCATCTGGCAATCTTTTGACCATTTCAAAACCCTATTTAGATAAACTTGAAGTGATAGTGAGTCTTCTTCCGTGTTATTTCCCTACCGATTTTTGTATCATCGGCAAATTTGCAAATGTTGCTACTCAAACCTGAATCTAAATCATTTATATATATTATAAACAACAGAGGTCCCAATACAGAGCCTTGAGGCACTCTACTTACAACATTTTCCCACTTTGACTTAACCCCATTTATACTAACTCTCTGTTTCCTTTGGTATAGCCATACCTTACCTTGAGGTTACCTTGAGGTGCTTCCGGGGCTTAGCGTCCCCGCGGCCCGGTCGTCGACCAGGCCTCCTGGTTGCCGGACTGATCAACCAGGCTGTTGGACGCGGCTGCTCGCAGCCTGACGTATGAGTCACAGCCTGGTTGATCAGGTATCCTTTGGAGGTGCTTATCCAGTTCTCTCTTGAACACTGTGAGGGGTCGGCCAGTTATGCCCCTTATGTGTAGTGGAAGCGTGTTGAACAGTCTCGGACCTCTGATGTTGATAGAGTTCTCTCTCAGAGTACCAGTTGCACCTCTGTTTTTCAACGGGGGTATTCTGCACATCCTGCCATGTCTTCTGGTCTCATGTGATGTTATTTCTGTGTGCAGGTTTGGGACCAGCCCCTCTAATATTTTCCACGTGTAAATTATTATGTACCTCTCCCGCCTGCGCTCAAGGGAGTACAGTTTTAGGCTCTTTAGTCGGTCCCAGTAATTTAGATGTTTTACTGAGTGGATTCTAGCAGTAAAGGATCTCTGCACGCTCTCCAGGTCAGCAATTTCTCCAGCTTTGAAAGGGGCTGTCATTGTGCAGCAGTACTCTACTCTAGAGAGCACAAGCGTTTTGAAAAGTATCATCATCGGTATAGCATCTCTAGTGTGAAAAGTTCTTGTTATCCAACCTGTCATTTTTCTTGCAGTTGTGACGGCTACTTTATTGTGTTCTTTAAAGCTAAGGTCTTCCGACATGAGTACACCCAGATCCTTTACATTGCCTTTTCGTTCTATGTTATGATTTGCCTGAGTTTTGTACGTGGTTTCCGTTTTTATATTTTCATTTTTTCCATAGCGCATGAGCTGGAACTTATCTTCGTTAAACACCATATTATTTTCTGTAGCCCATAGAAAGACCTGATCTATATCTGACTGGAGGTTCGCCGTGTCCTCTATGTTGCCTACTCTCATGAAGATCCTAGTGTCATCTGCAAAGGATGATACAGTGCTATAGGTTGTGTTCTTGTCTATGTCCGATATGAGGATGAGAAAAAGTACTGGAGCAAGCACAGTACCCTGGGGGACTGAGCTCTTCACGGTTGATGGGCTGGATTTTATTTTGTTGACTATTACACATTGGGTTCTGTTGGTCAGGAAATTGTAGATCCATCTGCCTATTTTTCCGGTAATTCCTTTTGAACGCATTTTATGTGCAATAACACCATGGTCACATTTATCAAAAGCCTTTGCGAAATCTGTGTAAATTACATCCGCGTTTTGTTTGTCTTCCATAGCATCTAATGCCAAATCGTAGTGGTCCAGCAACTGCGACAGGCTAGAGCGCCCTGTTCTGAAACCATGTTGTCCGGGGTTATGGAGTTGCTGTGATTCCATGTATTTTGTGATTTTACTTCTTAGCACTCTCTCAAAAATGTTTATGATGTGCGATGTTTGTGCTATCGGTCTGCAATTTTTTGCCTCTGCCTTATTTCCTCCTTTATGAAGTGGTGCTATCTCTGCTGTTTTTAGTATATCGGGAATAATTTACCATAGGAATGATACTGGACAGAGTATACAGAGACGAGAGCACCCCCAAATTAGACATACCTGAGCCACACTTGAAGAGTCTTCTCGAAGCATGTACAAAGGAAGCCCCTTTCATCAGTCCACAAGGAGACATGTATTTACAAATAGACGGAGTAGCAATGGGCTCCCCCTTAAGAGTTTTATTTGCTAATTTTTATATGGGAATCATCGAAGACAGGGTCTTCAGTAGCAGACAGAAACCAACTGTATATTGCCGTTATGTAGATGACATATTCGTAATAGTAAAAGACTCAGATGAGCTAATTGACCTAAAAAGACATCTAGAGAGAGTCAGTACTCCGATTTACACATGAAAATAGTGAAAATAACAGTCTGCCATTCTTGGATGTACTAATAACAAAAACACAACTTCTTTAAGCACCAACGTATATACCAAGCCCAACAACATAGGATTATGCCTGAACGGTAGAAGTGAGTGCCCCAAAAGATACAAAGCCAGTGTTTTCAATGCTTATATTCGTCGAGCGCTTACCCACTGCTATGAATGGAGCAACGTGAGTAGAGAGTTTGAAAGAGTAACTCAGGTATTGGTGAACAACGGATATAGCAACGCGGAAATAAACGCTGCTATAAGAAGACACTTGGACCGTTAGTATAATCCAGAACCTAGAACAGAAACCATAATACCTACAATAAAATTATATTTCAAATCAACCATGCACAGTGAACATATAAAAGAGGAAAGAATAATGAAAGAAATAATCCGTAAAGGAGTAAAAAGCACTACTCCTAACAAAACATAAACCTGATAATATTCTACAAAACCAAGAAGACTTCCGAACTCCTTATCAAAAACAGCCCGAAGCCGACGGAGAACCCTCTACAGCAGTCAAGCGTTGTATACACGTACACTTGCCCCCACGAAGGATGTAACCTTCAGTCTAAGTACATAGGTATGACGTCGACCAAGCTGACGAGGCGTTTGACATGCCATCTTCAATCCAGTGCCCCTAGGAATCACATGAGACAAGCCCATGACATCACTCTAACAAGATAAATGTTGAACAAGAATACCTGCATAATAGACAAAACCCAAGATGCAAGAAGATTACAAATTCTTGAAGCAATTCACATAAGAATAGAACAACCTACCATGAACACCCAAATCACGGAACTATTTACTCTACCCACCATGAGAGTAAGGACAAGACCAGAACATAACGATGCCAACACAGAAGACAATGTCCAACATAAAAGGCCAATTACACTGGATTAATCTTTGTATGTAGATAGGAGCTGCCTCGTATGGGCCAATGGGCCTTCTGCAGTTGCCTCTGTTCTTATTTTTCACCCCACATTTATCCCTTATGTATCCCCCCATGTTTTCACCTTTATTGTCTTTATCACCTGACCCAGTGCGGGTATAAAATCAACCAGCATTGTAAGATCTCTTCACTTGAGAATGAACCATGGAGGTTCGAAACATTGTGCAAATTGTATAAATAAGTGTAATACATTCTATAGTAAATCACTTCTTTTCTTCACCTTAAAAGTACGAAAATGAGTTTTGGAGAACTCCTATTTCAACTAAGCCCTGATGCTAAGAAAATAGTTAAAGGGATAGAAGCCCTAAACCAGAAAAAATAAATACAGAATATGCGGTCATATTCAATGGAACATGTTTGAAAGAAAACCTGCTGCCAGTATACACCAATATATATATACATATATATATTACCGCGTAACGTGGTGGAGGCGGGGTCCCTCGATTGTTTTAAGCGCGGGTTGGACATGTATATGAGTGGGATTGGGTGGTTATAGATAGGAGCTGTCTCGTATGGGCTAATAGGCCTTCTGACGTTGCCTTTGTTTTTATGTTCTAGTAGGAAGAATGCAGTACTCAGCCTAGTAAGAACATAAGAACAAAGGTAACTGCAGAAGGCCTATTGGTCCATACGAGGCAACTCCTATTTAAAACTACCCAATCCCACTAATATACATATCAAACACACGCTTGAAAGAATCGAGGGACCCCACCTCCACCACGTTATGCGGTAAATGGTTCCACAAATCAACAACCGTGTTACCGACCCAGTATTTACCAAAGTCCCTCCTGAATCTAAACTTATCCAATTTATACCCATTGTTTCGTGTTCTGTCTTGTGTTGATACTTTTAATACCCTCTTAATATCCCCTTTGATATGTCCATTCATCCACTTGTATCCATGTCACCCCTAACTCTTCGCCTTTCAAGTGATTGCAGTTTAAGCTTTGTTAATCTTTCTTCATATGAAAGATTTCTAATTTGGGGAATTAACTTTGTCTTCCTACGCTGGACACGTTCAAGTGAATTTATATCTATTCTATATTACGGCGACCAAAACTGAACTGCATAATCTAAATGGACCTAACCAGAGCAAGATATAGCTGAAGATCAACACCAGGTGTCTTCTTACTAACGCTTCGATTAATAAATCCAAGTGTCCTATTTGCCTTATTACGAACATTCATGCATTAATCCTTTGGTTTTAAATTCTTACTAATCATAACTCTCAGATCCCTTTCGCAATCTCAACACCATCCAGCTCGTATCTTGTAACTATATCATCATTACCTAGCTTAAAAACTTACATTTATCAGCATTAAACTGCATCTGCCAGTCTTTTGACCATTTCAAAACCCTATTTAGATCAACTTGAAGTGATAGTGAGTCTTCCGTGTTAATTTCCAAACCGATTTTTGTATCATCGGCAAATTTGCAGATGTTGCTACTCAAACCTGAATGTAAATCATTTATATATATTATAAAGAACAGAGGTCCCAGGACAGAGCCTTGAGGCACTCCACTAAAAACATTATCCCACTCTGACTTAACCCCCACTAATTCTCTGTTTCCTTTGTAATAGCCATGCCCTAATCCAACTTAATATAGCACCCCCAATACCATGAGCCTCTATTTTTTTAATCAGTCTTTCGTATGGCACTGTATAAAAAGCTTGGCAAAAGTACATATATGGCTACTCCCCCTCCTCGTCTAATATATCTATCTGTGCGAAATAGTTTAAATCCATTTATTTGATATTCAGCTAATAGTTCTCTATTTTCTACGTTCATCCACGTTTCGGTAAGTGCAATAATATATATTTTTTTCTGTGCAGACAAGAACATTTAACTCGTTTATTTTGCTTCTTAGACTTCTACTGTTAGAGTAATATACCCTAAGTGAATTGTTATTTTGAGGCCCTTCTCTTTCCCTACTCATTTTGACAATTTGTTTCTCCAACAAACACATACTTGTATTAACTCCTTCCTCCCTATCAATTCCCATACCACTATCTACTAACAGTTTAAACCCAAACAAATGCCTTTAACCACTGGTTCCAGTGAGTTCGCAACAGCAACAAACCCAGCCCTCGATCGATGCACCCCATCACAAGCATACATTTCGTTTCTTCCATAGAAGTGTTCCCAGTTCTCTATGAAAGATATTGCATTTGATATACAATATCTTTCCAGCCGGCAATTGACACCCTCGACAACCATTCATTCCCAACGCTCTTTCTTGGAAGAATGCCACATATGAGCGGATTCCTCACTTGCTCCTAACTAATTCTATGGCTTTGTTAAATTTCTTATCTGTTCCACACTCCTAACTCGTCCAGCTTCATTACCGCCTGCACTAATAAAAATAACGGGTTTGTTCCCATTTCCCGTCATAATATCTTTCATGTTGTCAACAATATCTCCAATTCCAGCTCCTGGATAGCAAACCCTTAACCTGTTTCCCCTATCTCTAGCACAAAACGTCCTGTCTAAACACCTCACCTGGGAATTTCCTACAACCAGAATTCGCTTAGGCACCTCCCCAACCTTCTGAGCACTTTGAGGGGCCTGCTCTTCGCTGCTCTTCGCCGACCTCCCCCTCGAGTGAACTGCAGGTTCACCACAGCACTCGTCTTTCAACACGGCAAATTAATTTGAAGTCCTTAGTTCGTCTGTAGGCGGCCTTGTCAAGGTCTTCAACCTTCATGCATTGATACTTTGGTTTTAAATTCTTACTAATCATAACACCTAGATTCCTTTCGCAATCTGACTTTGCAATCTCAACACTATCTAGCTCGTATCTTGTAACTTTATCATTACCTAGCCTCAGAACTTTACATTTATCTGCATTAAACTGCATCTGGCAATCTTTTGACCATTTCAAAACCCTATTTAGATAAACTTGAAGTGATAGTGAGTCTTCTTCCGTGTTATTTCCCTACCGATTTTTGTATCATCGGCAAATTTGCAAATGTTGCTACTCAAACCTGAATCTAAATCATTTATATATATTATAAACAACAGAGGTCCCAATACAGAGCCTTGAGGCACTCTACTTACAACATTTTCCCACTTTGACTTAACCCCATTTATACTAACTCTCTGTTTCCTTTGGTATAGCCATACCTTACCTTGAGGTGCTTCCGGGGCTTAGCGTCCCCGCGGCCCGGTCGTCGACCAGGCCTCCTGGTTGCCGGACTGATCAACCAGGCTGTTGGACGCGGCTGCTCGCAGCCTGACGTATGAGTCACAGCCTGGTTGATCAGGTATCCTTTGGAGGTGCTTATCCAGTTCTCTCTTGAACACTGTGAGGGGTCGGCCAGTTATGCCCCTTATGTGTAGTGGAAGCGTGTTGAACAGTCTCGGACCTCTGATGTTGATAGAGTTCTCTCTCAGAGTACCAGTTGCACCTCTGTTTTTCAACGGGGGTATTCTGCACATCCTGCCATGTCTTCTGGTCTCATGTGATGTTATTTCTGTGTGCAGGTTTGGGACCAGCCCCTCTAATATTTTCCACGTGTAAATTATTATGTACCTCTCCCGCCTGCGCTCAAGGGAGTACAGTTTTAGGCTCTTTAGTCGGTCCCAGTAATTTAGATGTTTTACTGAGTGGATTCTAGCAGTAAAGGATCTCTGCACGCTCTCCAGGTCAGCAATTTCTCCAGCTTTGAAAGGGGCTGTCATTGTGCAGCAGTACTCTACTCTAGAGAGCACAAGCGTTTTGAAAAGTATCATCATCGGTATAGCATCTCTAGTGTGAAAAGTTCTTGTTATCCAACCTGTCATTTTTCTTGCAGTTGTGACGGCTACTTTATTGTGTTCTTTAAAGCTAAGGTCTTCCGACATGAGTACACCCAGATCCTTTACATTGCCTTTTCGTTCTATGTTATGATTTGCCTGAGTTTTGTACGTGGTTTCCGTTTTTATATTTTCATTTTTTCCATAGCGCATGAGCTGGAACTTATCTTCGTTAAACACCATATTATTTTCTGTAGCCCATAGAAAGACCTGATCTATATCTGACTGGAGGTTCGCCGTGTCCTCTATGTTGCCTACTCTCATGAAGATCCTAGTGTCATCTGCAAAGGATGATACAGTGCTATAGGTTGTGTTCTTGTCTATGTCCGATATGAGGATGAGAAAAAGTACTGGAGCAAGCACAGTACCCTGGGGGACTGAGCTCTTCACGGTTGATGGGCTGGATTTTATTTTGTTGACTATTACACATTGGGTCTGTTGGTCAGGAAATTGTAGATCCATCTGCCTATTTTTCCGGTAATTCCTTTTGAACGCATTTTATGTGCAATAACACCATGGTCACATTTATCAAAAGCCTTTGCGAAATCTGTGTAAATTACATCCGCGTTTTGTTTGTCTTCCATAGCATCTAATGCCAAATCGTAGTGGTCCAGCAACTGCGACAGGCTAGAGCGCCCTGTTCTGAAACCATGTTGTCCGGGGTTATGGAGTTGCTGTGATTCCATGTATTTTGTGATTTTACTTCTTAGCACTCTCTCAAAAATGTTTATGATGTGCGATGTTAGTGCTATCGGTCTGTAATTTTTTGCCTCTGCTTTATTTCCTCCTTTATGAAGTGGTGCTATCTCTGCTGTTTTTAGTATATCAGGAATAATTTACCATAGGAATGATACTGGACAGAGTATACAGAGACGAGAGCACCCCCAAATTAGACATACCTGAGCCACACTTGAAGAGTCTTCTCGAAGCATGTACAAAGGAAGCCCCTTTCATCAGTCCACAAGGAGACATGTATTTACAAATAGACGGAGTAGCAATGGGCTCCCCCTTAAGAGTTTTATTTGCTAATTTTTATATGGGAATGCGAACAAGCCTGAATGGTCCCCAGGATGGGATGGGAATTATATGGGAATCATCGAAGACAGGGTCTTCAGTAGCAGACAGAAACCAACTGTATATTGCCGTTATGTAGATGACATATTCGTAATAGTAAAAGACTCAGATGAGCTAATTGACCTAAAAAGACATCTAGAGAGAGTCAGTACTCCGATTTACACATGAAAATAGTGAAAATAACAGTCTGCCATTCTTGGATGTACTAATAACAAAAACACAACTTCTTTAAGCACCAACGTATATACCAAGCCCAACAACATAGGATTATGCCTGAACGGTAGAAGTGAGTGCCCCAAAAGATACAAAGCCAGTGTTTTCAATGCTTATATTCGTCGAGCGCTTACCCACTGCTATGAATGGAGCAACGTGAGTAGAGAGTTTGAAAGAGTAACTCAGGTATTGGTGAACAACGGATATAGCAACGCGGAAATAAACGCTGCTATAAGAAGACACTTGGACCGTTAGTATAATCCAGAACCTAGAACAGAAACCATAATACCTACAATAAAATTATATTTCAAATCAACCATGCACAGTGAACATATAAAAGAGGAAAGAATAATGAAAGAAATAATCCGTAAAGGAGTAAAAAGCACTACTCCTAACAAAACATAAACCTGATAATATTCTACAAAACCAAGAAGACTTCCGAACTCCTTATCAAAAACAGCCCGAAGCCGACGGAGAACCCTCTACAGCAGTCAAGCGTTGTATACATGTACACTTGCCCCCACGAAGGATGTAACCTTCAGTCTAAGTACATAGGTATGACGTCGACCAAGCTGACGAGGCGTTTGACATGCCATCTTCAATCCAGTGCCCCTAGGAATCACATGAGACAAGCCCATGACATCACTCTAACAAGATAAATGTTGAACAAGAATACCTGCATAATAGACAAAACCCAAGATGCAAGAAGATTACAAATTCTTGAAGCAATTCACATAAGAATAGAACAACCTACCATGAACACCCAAATCACGGAACTATTTACTCTACCCACCATGAGAGTAAGGACAAGACCAGAACATAACGATGCCAACACAGAAGACAATGTCCAACATAAAAGGCCAATTACACTGGATTAATCTTTGTATGTAGATAGGAGCTGCCTCGTATGGGCCAATGGGCCTTCTGCAGTTGCCTCTGTTCTTATTTTTCACCCCACATTTATCCCTTATGTATCCCCCCATGTTTTCACCTTTATTGTCTTTATCACCTGACCCAGTGCGGGTATAAAATCAACCAGCATTGTAAGATCTCTTCACTTGAGAATGAACCATGGAGGTTCGAAACATTGTGCAAATTGTATAAATAAGTGTAATACATTCTATAGTAAATCACTTCTTTTCTTCACCTTAAAAGTACGAAAATGAGTTTTGGAGAACTCCTATTTCAACTAAGCCCTGATGCTAAGAAAATAGTTAAAGGGATAGAAGCCCTAAACCAGAAAAAATAAATACAGAATATGCGGTCATATTCAATGGAACATGTTTGAAAGAAAACCTGCTGCCAGTATACACCAATATATATATACATATATATATTACCGCGTAACGTGGTGGAGGCGGGGTCCCTCGATTGTTTTAAGCGCGGGTTGGACATGTATATGAGTGGGATTGGGTGGTTATAGATAGGAGCTGTCTCGTATGGGCTAATAGGCCTTCTGACGTTGCCTTTGTTTTTATGTTCTAGTAGGAAGAATGCAGTACTCAGCCTAGTAAGAACATAAGAACAAAGGTAACTGCAGAAGGCCTATTGGTCCATACGAGGCAACTCCTATTTAAAACTACCCAATCCCACTAATATACATATCAAACACACGCTTGAAAGAATCGAGGGACCCCACCTCCACCACGTTATGCGGTAAATGGTTCCACAAATCAACAACCGTGTTACCGACCCAGTATTTACCAAAGTCCCTCCTGAATCTAAACTTATCCAATTTATACCCATTGTTTCGTGTTCTGTCTTGTGTTGATACTTTTAATACCCTCTTAATATCCCCTTTGATATGTCCATTCATCCACTTGTATCCATGTCACCCCTAACTCTTCGCCTTTCAAGTGATTGCAGTTTAAGCTTTGTTAATCTTTCTTCATATGAAAGATTTCTAATTTGGGGAATTAACTTTGTCTTCCTACGCTGGACACGTTCAAGTGAATTTATATCTATTCTATATTACGGCGACCAAAACTGAACTGCATAATCTAAATGGACCTAACCAGAGCAAGATATAGCTGAAGATCAACACCAGGTGTCTTCTTACTAACGCTTCGATTAATAAATCCAAGTGTCCTATTTGCCTTATTACGAACATTCATGCATTAATCCTTTGGTTTTAAATTCTTACTAATCATAACTCTCAGATCCCTTTCGCAATCTCAACACCATCCAGCTCGTATCTTGTAACTATATCATCATTACCTAGCTTAAAAACTTACATTTATCAGCATTAAACTGCATCTGCCAGTCTTTTGACCATTTCAAAACCCTATTTAGATCAACTTGAAGTGATAGTGAGTCTTCCGTGTTAATTTCCAAACCGATTTTTGTATCATCGGCAAATTTGCAGATGTTGCTACTCAAACCTGAATGTAAATCATTTATATATATTATAAAGAACAGAGGTCCCAGGACAGAGCCTTGAGGCACTCCACTAAAAACATTATCCCACTCTGACTTAACCCCCACTAATTCTCTGTTTCCTTTGTAATAGCCATGCCCTAATCCAACTTAATATAGCACCCCCAATACCATGAGCCTCTATTTTTTTAATCAGTCTTTCGTATGGCACTGTATAAAAAGCTTGGCAAAAGTACATATATGGCTACTCCCCCTCCTCGTCTAATATATCTATCTGTGCGAAATAGTTTAAATCCATTTATTTGATATTCAGCTAATAGTTCTCTATTTTCTACGTTCATCCACGTTTCGGTAAGTGCAATAATATATATTTTTTTCTGTGCAGACAAGAACATTTAACTCGTTTATTTTGCTTCTTAGACTTCTACTGTTAGAGTAATATACCCTAAGTGAATTGTTATTTTGAGGCCCTTCTCTTTCCCTACTCATTTTGACAATTTGTTTCTCCAACAAACACATACTTGTATTAACTCCTTCCTCCCTATCAATTCCCATACCACTATCTACTAACAGTTTAAACCCAAACAAATGCCTTTAACCACTGGTTCCAGTGAGTTCGCAACAGCAACAAACCCAGCCCTCGATCGATGCACCCCATCACAAGCATACATTTCGTTTCTTCCATAGAAGTGTTCCCAGTTCTCTATGAAAGATATTGCATTTGATATACAATATCTTTCCAGCCGGCAATTGACACCCTCGACAACCATTCATTCCCAACGCTCTTTCTTGGAAGAATGCCACATATGAGCGGATTCCTCACTTGCTCCTAACTAATTCTATGGCTTTGTTAAATTTATTATCTGTTCCACACTCCTAACTCGTCCAGCTTCATTACCGCCTGCACTAATAAAAATAACGGGTTTGTTCCCATTTCCCGTCATAATATCTTTCATGTTGTCAACAATATCTCCAATTCCAGCTCCTGGATAGCAAACCCTTAACCTGTTTCCCCTATCTCTAGCACAAAACGTCCTGTCTAAACACCTCACCTGGGAATTTCCTACAACCAGAATTCGCTTAGGCACCTCCCCAACCTTCTGAGCACTTTGAGGGGCCTGCTCTTCGCTGCTCTTCGCCGACCTCCCCCTCGAGTGAACTGCAGGTTCACCACAGCACTCGTCTTTCAACACGGCAAATTAATTTGAAGTCCTTAGTTCGTCTGTAGGCGGCCTTGTCAAGGTCTTCAACCTTCATGCATTGATACTTTGGTTTTAAATTCTTACTAATCATAACACCTAGATTCCTTTCGCAATCTGACTTTGCAATCTCAACACTATCTAGCTCGTATCTTGTAACTTTATCATTACCTAGCCTCAGAACTTTACATTTATCTGCATTAAACTGCATCTGGCAATCTTTTGACCATTTCAAAACCCTATTTAGATAAACTTGAAGTGATAGTGAGTCTTCTTCCGTGTTATTTCCCTACCGATTTTTGTATCATCGGCAAATTTGCAAATGTTGCTACTCAAACCTGAATCTAAATCATTTATATATATTATAAACAACAGAGGTCCCAATACAGAGCCTTGAGGCACTCTACTTACAACATTTTCCCACTTTGACTTAACCCCATTTATACTAACTCTCTGTTTCCTTTGGTATAGCCATACCTTACCTTGAGGTGCTTCCGGGGCTTAGCGTCCCCGCGGCCCGGTCGTCGACCAGGCCTCCTGGTTGCCGGACTGATCAACCAGGCTGTTGGACGCGGCTGCTCGCAGCCTGACGTATGAGTCACAGCCTGGTTGATCAGGTATCCTTTGGAGGTGCTTATCCAGTTCTCTCTTGAACACTGTGAGGGGTCGGCCAGTTATGCCCCTTATGTGTAGTGGAAGCGTGTTGAACAGTCTCGGACCTCTGATGTTGATAGAGTTCTCTCTCAGAGTACCAGTTGCACCTCTGTTTTTCAACGGGGGTATTCTGCACATCCTGCCATGTCTTCTGGTCTCATGTGATGTTATTTCTGTGTGCAGGTTTGGGACCAGCCCCTCTAATATTTTCCACGTGTAAATTATTATGTACCTCTCCCGCCTGCGCTCAAGGGAGTACAGTTTTAGGCTCTTTAGTCGGTCCCAGTAATTTAGATGTTTTACTGAGTGGATTCTAGCAGTAAAGGATCTCTGCACGCTCTCCAGGTCAGCAATTTCTCCAGCTTTGAAAGGGGCTGTCATTGTGCAGCAGTACTCTACTCTAGAGAGCACAAGCGTTTTGAAAAGTATCATCATCGGTATAGCATCTCTAGTGTGAAAAGTTCTTGTTATCCAACCTGTCATTTTTCTTGCAGTTGTGACGGCTACTTTATTGTGTTCTTTAAAGCTAAGGTCTTCCGACATGAGTACACCCAGATCCTTTACATTGCCTTTTCGTTCTATGTTATGATTTGCCTGAGTTTTGTACGTGGTTTCCGTTTTTATATTTTCATTTTTTCCATAGCGCATGAGCTGGAACTTATCTTCGTTAAACACCATATTATTTTCTGTAGCCCATAGAAAGACCTGATCTATATCTGACTGGAGGTTCGCCGTGTCCTCTATGTTGCCTACTCTCATGAAGATCCTAGTGTCATCTGCAAAGGATGATACAGTGCTATAGGTTGTGTTCTTGTCTATGTCCGATATGAGGATGAGAAAAAGTACTGGAGCAAGCACAGTACCCTGGGGGACTGAGCTCTTCACGGTTGATGGGCTGGATTTTATTTTGTTGACTATTACACATTGGGTCTGTTGGTCAGGAAATTGTAGATCCATCTGCCTATTTTTCCGGTAATTCCTTTTGAACGCATTTTATGTGCAATAACACCATGGTCACATTTATCAAAAGCCTTTGCGAAATCTGTGTAAATTACATCCGCGTTTTGTTTGTCTTCCATAGCATCTAATGCCAAATCGTAGTGGTCCAGCAACTGCGACAGGCTAGAGCGCCCTGTTCTGAAACCATGTTGTCCGGGGTTATGGAGTTGCTGTGATTCCATGTATTTTGTGATTTTACTTCTTAGCACTCTCTCAAAAATGTTTATGATGTGCGATGTTAGTGCTATCGGTCTGTAATTTTTTGCCTCTGCTTTATTTCCTCCTTTATGAAGTGGTGCTATCTCTGCTGTTTTTAGTATATCAGGAATAATTTACCATAGGAATGATACTGGACAGAGTATACAGAGACGAGAGCACCCCCAAATTAGACATACCTGAGCCACACTTGAAGAGTCTTCTCGAAGCATGTACAAAGGAAGCCCCTTTCATCAGTCCACAAGGAGACATGTATTTACAAATAGACGGAGTAGCAATGGGCTCCCCCTTAAGAGTTTTATTTGCTAATTTTTATATGGGAATGCGAACAAGCCTGAATGGTCCCCAGGATGGGATGGGAATTATATGGGAATCATCGAAGACAGGGTCTTCAGTAGCAGACAGAAACCAACTGTATATTGCCGTTATGTAGATGACATATTCGTAATAGTAAAAGACTCAGATGAGCTAATTGACCTAAAAAGACATCTAGAGAGAGTCAGTACTCCGATTTACACATGAAAATAGTGAAAATAACAGTCTGCCATTCTTGGATGTACTAATAACAAAAACACAACTTCTTTAAGCACCAACGTATATACCAAGCCCAACAACATAGGATTATGCCTGAACGGTAGAAGTGAGTGCCCCAAAAGATACAAAGCCAGTGTTTTCAATGCTTATATTCGTCGAGCGCTTACCCACTGCTATGAATGGAGCAACGTGAGTAGAGAGTTTGAAAGAGTAACTCAGGTATTGGTGAACAACGGATATAGCAACGCGGAAATAAACGCTGCTATAAGAAGACACTTGGACCGTTAGTATAATCCAGAACCTAGAACAGAAACCATAATACCTACAATAAAATTATATTTCAAATCAACCATGCACAGTGAACATATAAAAGAGGAAAGAATAATGAAAGAAATAATCCGTAAAGGAGTAAAAAGCACTACTCCTAACAAAACATAAACCTGATAATATTCTACAAAACCAAGAAGACTTCCGAACTCCTTATCAAAAACAGCCCGAAGCCGACGGAGAACCCTCTACAGCAGTCAAGCGTTGTATACATGTACACTTGCCCCCACGAAGGATGTAACCTTCAGTCTAAGTACATAGGTATGACGTCGACCAAGCTGACGAGGCGTTTGACATGCCATCTTCAATCCAGTGCCCCTAGGAATCACATGAGACAAGCCCATGACATCACTCTAACAAGATAAATGTTGAACAAGAATACCTGCATAATAGACAAAACCCAAGATGCAAGAAGATTACAAATTCTTGAAGCAATTCACATAAGAATAGAACAACCTACCATGAACACCCAAATCACGGAACTATTTACTCTACCCACCATGAGAGTAAGGACAAGACCAGAACATAACGATGCCAACACAGAAGACAATGTCCAACATAAAAGGCCAATTACACTGGATTAATCTTTGTATGTAGATAGGAGCTGCCTCGTATGGGCCAATGGGCCTTCTGCAGTTGCCTCTGTTCTTATTTTTCACCCCACATTTATCCCTTATGTATCCCCCCATGTTTTCACCTTTATTGTCTTTATCACCTGACCCAGTGCGGGTATAAAATCAACCAGCATTGTAAGATCTCTTCACTTGAGAATGAACCATGGAGGTTCGAAACATTGTGCAAATTGTATAAATAAGTGTAATACATTCTATAGTAAATCACTTCTTTTCTTCACCTTAAAAGTACGAAAATGAGTTTTGGAGAACTCCTATTTCAACTAAGCCCTGATGCTAAGAAAATAGTTAAAGGGATAGAAGCCCTAAACCAGAAAAAATAAATACAGAATATGCGGTCATATTCAATGGAACATGTTTGAAAGAAAACCTGCTGCCAGTATACACCAATATATATATACATATATATATTACCGCGTAACGTGGTGGAGGCGGGGTCCCTCGATTGTTTTAAGCGCGGGTTGGACATGTATATGAGTGGGATTGGGTGGTTATAGATAGGAGCTGTCTCGTATGGGCTAATAGGCCTTCTGACGTTGCCTTTGTTTTTATGTTCTAGTAGGAAGAATGCAGTACTCAGCCTAGTAAGAACATAAGAACAAAGGTAACTGCAGAAGGCCTATTGGTCCATACGAGGCAACTCCTATTTAAAACTACCCAATCCCACTAATATACATATCAAACACACGCTTGAAAGAATCGAGGGACCCCACCTCCACCACGTTATGCGGTAAATGGTTCCACAAATCAACAACCGTGTTACCGACCCAGTATTTACCAAAGTCCCTCCTGAATCTAAACTTATCCAATTTATACCCATTGTTTCGTGTTCTGTCTTGTGTTGATACTTTTAATACCCTCTTAATATCCCCTTTGATATGTCCATTCATCCACTTGTATCCATGTCACCCCTAACTCTTCGCCTTTCAAGTGATTGCAGTTTAAGCTTTGTTAATCTTTCTTCATATGAAAGATTTCTAATTTGGGGAATTAACTTTGTCTTCCTACGCTGGACACGTTCAAGTGAATTTATATCTATTCTATATTACGGCGACCAAAACTGAACTGCATAATCTAAATGGACCTAACCAGAGCAAGATATAGCTGAAGATCAACACCAGGTGTCTTCTTACTAACGCTTCGATTAATAAATCCAAGTGTCCTATTTGCCTTATTACGAACATTCATGCATTAATCCTTTGGTTTTAAATTCTTACTAATCATAACTCTCAGATCCCTTTCGCAATCTCAACACCATCCAGCTCGTATCTTGTAACTATATCATCATTACCTAGCTTAAAAACTTACATTTATCAGCATTAAACTGCATCTGCCAGTCTTTTGACCATTTCAAAACCCTATTTAGATCAACTTGAAGTGATAGTGAGTCTTCCGTGTTAATTTCCAAACCGATTTTTGTATCATCGGCAAATTTGCAGATGTTGCTACTCAAACCTGAATGTAAATCATTTATATATATTATAAAGAACAGAGGTCCCAGGACAGAGCCTTGAGGCACTCCACTAAAAACATTATCCCACTCTGACTTAACCCCCACTAATTCTCTGTTTCCTTTGTAATAGCCATGCCCTAATCCAACTTAATATAGCACCCCCAATACCATGAGCCTCTATTTTTTTAATCAGTCTTTCGTATGGCACTGTATAAAAAGCTTGGCAAAAGTACATATATGGCTACTCCCCCTCCTCGTCTAATATATCTATCTGTGCGAAATAGTTTAAATCCATTTATTTGATATTCAGCTAATAGTTCTCTATTTTCTACGTTCATCCACGTTTCGGTAAGTGCAATAATATATATTTTTTTCTGTGCAGACAAGAACATTTAACTCGTTTATTTTGCTTCTTAGACTTCTACTGTTAGAGTAATATACCCTAAGTGAATTGTTATTTTGAGGCCCTTCTCTTTCCCTACTCATTTTGACAATTTGTTTCTCCAACAAACACATACTTGTATTAACTCCTTCCTCCCTATCAATTCCCATACCACTATCTACTAACAGTTTAAACCCAAACAAATGCCTTTAACCACTGGTTCCAGTGAGTTCGCAACAGCAACAAACCCAGCCCTCGATCGATGCACCCCATCACAAGCATACATTTCGTTTCTTCCATAGAAGTGTTCCCAGTTCTCTATGAAAGATATTGCATTTGATATACAATATCTTTCCAGCCGGCAATTGACACCCTCGACAACCATTCATTCCCAACGCTCTTTCTTGGAAGAATGCCACATATGAGCGGATTCCTCACTTGCTCCTAACTAATTCTATGGCTTTGTTAAATTTATTATCTGTTCCACACTCCTAACTCGTCCAGCTTCATTACCGCCTGCACTAATAAAAATAACGGGTTTGTTCCCATTTCCCGTCATAATATCTTTCATGTTGTCAACAATATCTCCAATTCCAGCTCCTGGATAGCAAACCCTTAACCTGTTTCCCCTATCTCTAGCACAAAACGTCCTGTCTAAACACCTCACCTGGGAATTTCCTACAACCAGAATTCGCTTAGGCACCTCCCCAACCTTCTGAGCACTTTGAGGGGCCTGCTCTTCGCTGCTCTTCGCCGACCTCCCCCTCGAGTGAACTGCAGGTTCACCACAGCACTCGTCTTTCAACACGGCAAATTAATTTGAAGTCCTTAGTTCGTCTGTAGGCGGCCTTGTCAAGGTCTTCAACCTTCATGCATTGATACTTTGGTTTTAAATTCTTACTAATCATAACACCTAGATTCCTTTCGCAATCTGACTTTGCAATCTCAACACTATCTAGCTCGTATCTTGTAACTTTATCATTACCTAGCCTCAGAACTTTACATTTATCTGCATTAAACTGCATCTGGCAATCTTTTGACCATTTCAAAACCCTATTTAGATAAACTTGAAGTGATAGTGAGTCTTCTTCCGTGTTATTTCCCTACCGATTTTTGTATCATCGGCAAATTTGCAAATGTTGCTACTCAAACCTGAATCTAAATCATTTATATATATTATAAACAACAGAGGTCCCAATACAGAGCCTTGAGGCACTCTACTTACAACATTTTCCCACTTTGACTTAACCCCATTTATACTAACTCTCTGTTTCCTTTGGTATAGCCATACCTTACCTTGAGGTGCTTCCGGGGCTTAGCGTCCCCGCGGCCCGGTCGTCGACCAGGCCTCCTGGTTGCCGGACTGATCAACCAGGCTGTTGGACGCGGCTGCTCGCAGCCTGACGTATGAGTCACAGCCTGGTTGATCAGGTATCCTTTGGAGGTGCTTATCCAGTTCTCTCTTGAACACTGTGAGGGGTCGGCCAGTTATGCCCCTTATGTGTAGTGGAAGCGTGTTGAACAGTCTCGGACCTCTGATGTTGATAGAGTTCTCTCTCAGAGTACCAGTTGCACCTCTGTTTTTCAACGGGGGTATTCTGCACATCCTGCCATGTCTTCTGGTCTCATGTGATGTTATTTCTGTGTGCAGGTTTGGGACCAGCCCCTCTAATATTTTCCACGTGTAAATTATTATGTACCTCTCCCGCCTGCGCTCAAGGGAGTACAGTTTTAGGCTCTTTAGTCGGTCCCAGTAATTTAGATGTTTTACTGAGTGGATTCTAGCAGTAAAGGATCTCTGCACGCTCTCCAGGTCAGCAATTTCTCCAGCTTTGAAAGGGGCTGTCATTGTGCAGCAGTACTCTACTCTAGAGAGCACAAGCGTTTTGAAAAGTATCATCATCGGTATAGCATCTCTAGTGTGAAAAGTTCTTGTTATCCAACCTGTCATTTTTCTTGCAGTTGTGACGGCTACTTTATTGTGTTCTTTAAAGCTAAGGTCTTCCGACATGAGTACACCCAGATCCTTTACATTGCCTTTTCGTTCTATGTTATGATTTGCCTGAGTTTTGTACGTGGTTTCCGTTTTTATATTTTCATTTTTTCCATAGCGCATGAGCTGGAACTTATCTTCGTTAAACACCATATTATTTTCTGTAGCCCATAGAAAGACCTGATCTATATCTGACTGGAGGTTCGCCGTGTCCTCTATGTTGCCTACTCTCATGAAGATCCTAGTGTCATCTGCAAAGGATGATACAGTGCTATAGGTTGTGTTCTTGTCTATGTCCGATATGAGGATGAGAAAAAGTACTGGAGCAAGCACAGTACCCTGGGGGACTGAGCTCTTCACGGTTGATGGGCTGGATTTTATTTTGTTGACTATTACACATTGGGTCTGTTGGTCAGGAAATTGTAGATCCATCTGCCTATTTTTCCGGTAATTCCTTTTGAACGCATTTTATGTGCAATAACACCATGGTCACATTTATCAAAAGCCTTTGCGAAATCTGTGTAAATTACATCCGCGTTTTGTTTGTCTTCCATAGCATCTAATGCCAAATCGTAGTGGTCCAGCAACTGCGACAGGCTAGAGCGCCCTGTTCTGAAACCATGTTGTCCGGGGTTATGGAGTTGCTGTGATTCCATGTATTTTGTGATTTTACTTCTTAGCACTCTCTCAAAAATGTTTATGATGTGCGATGTTAGTGCTATCGGTCTGTAATTTTTTGCCTCTGCCTTATTTCCTCCTTTATGAAGTGGTGCTATCTCTGCTGTTTTTAGTATATCAGGAATAATTTACCATAGGAATGATACTGGACAGAGTATACAGAGACGAGAGCACCCCCAAATTAGACATACCTGAGCCACACTTGAAGAGTCTTCTCGAAGCATGTACAAAGGAAGCCCCTTTCATCAGTCCACAAGGAGACATGTATTTACAAATAGACGGAGTAGCAATGGGCTCCCCCTTAAGAGTTTTATTTGCTAATTTTTATATGGGAATGCGAACAAGCCTGAATGGTCCCCAGGATGGGATGGGAATTATATGGGAATCATCGAAGACAGGGTCTTCAGTAGCAGACAGAAACCAACTGTATATTGCCGTTATGTAGATGACATATTCGTAATAGTAAAAGACTCAGATGAGCTAATTGACCTAAAAAGACATCTAGAGAGAGTCAGTACTCCGATTTACACATGAAAATAGTGAAAATAACAGTCTGCCATTCTTGGATGTACTAATAACAAAAACACAACTTCTTTAAGCACCAACGTATATACCAAGCCCAACAACATAGGATTATGCCTGAACGGTAGAAGTGAGTGCCCCAAAAGATACAAAGCCAGTGTTTTCAATGCTTATATTCGTCGAGCGCTTACCCACTGCTATGAATGGAGCAACGTGAGTAGAGAGTTTGAAAGAGTAACTCAGGTATTGGTGAACAACGGATATAGCAACGCGGAAATAAACGCTGCTATAAGAAGACACTTGGACCGTTAGTATAATCCAGAACCTAGAACAGAAACCATAATACCTACAATAAAATTATATTTCAAATCAACCATGCACAGTGAACATATAAAAGAGGAAAGAATAATGAAAGAAATAATCCGTAAAGGAGTAAAAAGCACTACTCCTAACAAAACATAAACCTGATAATATTCTACAAAACCAAGAAGACTTCCGAACTCCTTATCAAAAACAGCCCGAAGCCGACGGAGAACCCTCTACAGCAGTCAAGCGTTGTATACATGTACACTTGCCCCCACGAAGGATGTAACCTTCAGTCTAAGTACATAGGTATGACGTCGACCAAGCTGACGAGGCGTTTGACATGCCATCTTCAATCCAGTGCCCCTAGGAATCACATGAGACAAGCCCATGACATCACTCTAACAAGAGAAATGTTGAACAAGAATACCTGCATAATAGACAAAACCCAAGATGCAAGAAGATTACAAATTCTTGAAGCAATTCACATAAGAATAGAACAACCTACCATGAACACCCAAATCACGGAACTATTTACTCTACCCACCATGAGAGTAAGGACAAGACCAGAACATAACGATGCCAACACAGAAGACAATGTCCAACATAAAAGGCCAATTACACTGGATTAATCTTTGTATGTAGATAGGAGCTGCCTCGTATGGGCCAATGGGCCTTCTGCAGTTGCCTCTGTTCTTATTTTTCACCCCACATTTATCCCTTATGTATCCCTCCATGTTTTCACCTTTATTGTCTTTATCACCTGACCCAGTGCGGGTATAAAATCAACCAGCATTGTAAGATCTCTTCACTTGAGAATGAACCATGGAGGTTCGAAACATTGTGCAAATTGTATAAATAAGTGTAATACATTCTATAGTAAATCACTTCTTTTCTTCACCTTAAAAGTACGAAAATGAGTTTTGGAGAACTCCTATTTCAACTAAGCCCTGATGCTAAGAAAATAGTTAAAGGGATAGAAGCCCTAAACCAGAAAAAATAAATACAGAATATGCGGTCATATTCAATGGAACATGTTTGAAAGAAAACCTGCTGCCAGTATACACCAATATATATATATACATATATATATTACCGCGTAACGTGGTGGAGGCGGGGTCCCTCGATTGTTTTAAGCGCGGGTTGGACATGTATATGAGTGGGATTGGGTGGTTATTGATAGGAGCTGTCTCGTATGGGCTAATAGGCCTTCTGACGTTGCCTTTGTTTTTATGTTCTAGTAGGAAGAATGCAGTACTCAGCCTAGTAAGAACATAAGAACAAAGGTAACTGCAGAAGGCCTATTGGTCCATACGAGGCAACTCCTATTTAAAACTACCCAATCCCACTAATATACATATCAAACCCACGCTTGAAAGAATCGAGGGACCCCACCTCCACCACGTTATGCGGTAAATGGTTCCACAAATCAACAACCGTGTTACCGACCCAGTATTTACCAAAGTCCCTCCTGAATCTAAACTTATCCAATTTATACCCATTGTTTCGTGTTCTGTCTTGTGTTGATACTTTTAATACCCTCTTAATATCCCCTTTGATATGTCCATTCATCCACTTGTATCCATGTCACCCCTAACTCTTCGCCTTTCAAGTGATTGCAGTTTAAGCTTTGTTAATCTTTCTTCATATGAAAGATTTCTAATTTGGGGAATTAACTTTGTCTTCCTACGCTGGACACGTTCAAGTGAATTTATATCTATTCTATATTACGGCGACCAAAACTGAACTGCATAATCTAAATGGACCTAACCAGAGCAAGATATAGCTGAAGATCAACACCAGGTGTCTTCTTACTAACGCTTCGATTAATAAATCCAAGTGTCCTATTTGCCTTATTACGAACATTCATGCATTAATCCTTTGGTTTTAAATTCTTACTAATCATAACTCTCAGATCCCTTTCGCAATCTCAACACCATCCAGCTCGTATCTTGTAACTATATCATCATTACCTAGCTTAAAAACTTACATTTATCAGCATTAAACTACATCTGCCAGTCTTTTGACCATTTCAAAACCCTATTTAGATCAACTTGAAGTGATAGTGAGTCTTCCGTGTTAATTTCCAAACCGATTTTTGTATCATCGGCAAATTTGCAGATGTTGCTACTCAAACCTGAATGTAAATCATTTATATATATTATAAAGAACAGAGGTCCCAGGACAGAGCCTTGAGGCACTCCACTAAAAACATTATCCCACTCTGACTTAACCCCCACTAATTCTCTGTTTCCTTTGTAATAGCCATGCCCTAATCCAACTTAATATAGCACCCCCAATACCATGAGCCTCTATTTTTTTAATCAGTCTTTCGTATGGCACTGTATAAAAAGCTTGGCAAAAGTACATATATGGCTACTCCCCCTCCTCGTCTAATATATCTATCTGTGCGAAATAGTTTAAATCCATTTATTTGATATTCAGCTAATAGTTCTCTATTTTCTACGTTCATCCACGTTTCGGTAAGTGCAATAATATATATTTTTTTCTGTGCAGACAAGAACATTTAACTCGTTTATTTTGCTTCTTAGACTTCTACTGTTAGAGTAATATACCCTAAGTGAATTGTTATTTTGAGGCCCTTCTCTTTCCCTAATCATTTTGACAATTTGTTTCTCCAACAAACACATACTTGTATTAACTCCTTCCTCCCTATCAATTCCCATACCACTATCTACTAACAGTTTAAACCCAAACAAATGCCTTTAACCACTGGTTCCAGTGAGTTCGCAACAGCAACAAACCCAGCCCTCGATCGATGCACCCCATCACAAGCATACATTTCGTTTCTTCCATAGAAGTGTTCCCAGTTCTCTATGAAAGATATTGCATTTGATATACAATATCTTTCCAGCCGGCAATTGACACCCTCGACAACCATTCATTCCCAACGCTCTTTCTTGGAAGAATGCCACATATGAGCGGATTCCTCACTTGCTCCTAACTAATTCTATGGCTTTGTTAAATTTCTTATCTGTTCCACACTCCTAACTCGTCCAGCTTCATTACCGCCTGCACTAATAAAAATAACGGGTTTGTTCCCATTTCCCGTCATAATATCTTTCATGTTGTCAACAATATCTCCAATTCCAGCTCCTGGATAGCAAACCCTTAACCTGTTTCCCCTATCTCTAGCACAAAACGTCCTGTCTAAACACCTCACCTGGGAATTTCCTACAACCAGAATTCGCTTAGGCACCTCCCCAACCTTCTGAGCACTTTGAGGGGCCTGCTCTTCGCCGACCTCCCCCTCGAGTGAACTGCAGGTTCACCACAGCACTCGTCTTTCAACACGGCAAATTAATTTGAAGTCCTTAGTTCGTCTGTAGGCGGCCTTGTCAAGGTCTTCAACCTTCATGCATTGATACTTTGGTTTTAAATTCTTACTAATCATAACACCTAGATTCCTTTCGCAATCTCAACACCATCTAGCTCGTATCTTGTAACTTTATCATCATTACCTAGCCTCAGAACTTTACATTTATCTGCATTAAACTGCATCTGGCAATCTTTTGACCATTTCAAAACCCTATTTAGATAAACTTGAAGTGATAATGAGTCTTCTTCCGTGTTATTTCCCTACCGATTTTTGTATCATCGGCAAATTTGCAAATGTTGCTACTCAAACCTGAATCTAAATCATTTATATATATTATAAACAACAGAGGTCCCAATACAGAGCCTTGAGGCACTCTACTTACAACATTTTCCCACTTTGACTTAACCCCATTTATACTAACTCTCTGTTTCCTTTGGTATAGCCATACCTTACCTTGAGGTTACCTTGAGGTGCTTCCGGGGCTTAGCGTCCCCGCGGCCCGGTCGTCGACCAGGCCTCCTGGTTGCCGGACTGATCAACCAGGCTGTTGGACGCGGGCGGCTGCTCGCAGCCTGACGTATGAGTCACAGCCTGGTTGATCAGGTATCCTTTGGAGGTGCTTATCCAGTTCTCTCTTGAACACTGTGAGGGGTCGGCCAGTTATGCCCCTTATGTGTAGTGGAAGCGTGTTTGAACAGTCTCGGACCTCTGATGTTGATAGAGTTCTCTCTCAGAGTACCAGTTGCACCTCTGTTTTTCAACGGGGGTATTCTGCACATCCTGCCATGTCTTCTGGTCTCATGTGATGTTATTTCTGTGTGCAGGTTTGGGACCAGCCCCTCTAATATTTTCCACGTGTAAATTATTATGTACCTCTCCCGCCTGCGCTCAAGGGAGTACAGTTTTAGGCTCTTTAGTCGGTCCCAGTAATTTAGATGTTTTACTGAGTGGATTCTAGCAGTAAAGGATCTCTGCACGCTCTCCAGGTCAGCAATTTCTCCAGCTTTGAAAGGTGCTGTCATTGTGCAGCAGTACTCTACTCTAGAGAGCACAAGCGTTTTGAAAAGTATCATCATCGGTATAGCATCTCTAGTGTGAAAAGTTCTTGTTATCCAACCTGTCATTTTTCTTGCAGTTGTGACGGCTACTTTATTGTGTTCTTTAAAGCTAAGGTCTTCCGACATGAGTACACCCAGATCCTTTACATTGCCTTTTCGTTCTATGTTATGATTTGCCTGAGTTTTGTACGTGGTTTCCGTTTTTATATTTTCATTTTTTCCATAGCGCATGAGCTGGAACTTATCTTCGTTAAACACCATATTATTTTCTGTAGCCCATAGAAAGACCTGATCTATATCTGACTGGAGGTTCGCCGTGTCCTCTATGTTGCCTACTCTCATGAAGATCCTAGTGTCATCTGCAAAGGATGATACAGTGCTATAGGTTGTGTTCTTGTCTATGTCCGATATGAGGATGAGAAAAAGTACTGGAGCAAGCACAGTACCCTGGGGGACTGAGCTCTTCACGGTTGATGGGCTGGATTTTATTTTGTTGACTATTACACATTGGGTTCTGTTGGTCAGGAAATTGTAGATCCATCTGCCTATTTTTCCGGTAATTCCTTTTGAACGCATTTTATGTGCAATAACACCATGGTCACATTTATCAAAAGCCTTTGCGAAATCTGTGTAAATTACATCCGCGTTTTGTTTGTCTTCCATAGCATCTAATGCCAAATCGTAGTGGTCCAGCAACTGCGACAGGCTAGAGCGCCCTGTTCTGAAACCATGTTGTCCGGGGTTATGGAGTTGCTGTGATTCCATGTATTTTGTGATTTTACTTCTTAGCACTCTCTCAAAAATTTTTATGATGTGCGATGTTAGTGCTATCGGTCTGTAATTTTTTGCCTCTGCCTTATTTCCTCCTTTATGAAGTGGTGCTATCTCTGCTGTTTTTAGTATATCAGGAATAACGCCAGTATCTAGGCTTTGTCTCCACAGAATGTGGAGGGCCTGCGATAGTGTTTTTTTTACAGTTCTTTAAGAATATGGAGTTCCAAGAATCCGGGCCTGGTGCAGAGTGCATAGGCATACTGTTTATGGCTTCTTCAAAATCCAGTGGGGATAGGGTGACGTCTGATATATGATTTGATGTTGGTATACCCTAATCCATCTTAATATAGCACCCCCAATACCATGAGCCTCTATCTTTGTAATCAGTCTTTCATGTGGCACTGTATCAAAAGCTTTGCTAAAGTACACAACATCGCAAACCTTACCACTATCAACTGCTTCAACTCTGCTGGAATAAAAAGATAGCAAATTTGTTAAACATGAACGGCCATTTGTAAAACCATGTTGTGACTCGTTTATTAATTTATGTTTTTCAAGATGATCCGAATGGTATTTGCAATTATAGATTCAATTAACTTTCCAACAATAGACGTTAAGCTGATTGGCCGATAGTTTGATGCAAGTGATCTATGTCCTTCCTTAAAAATTGGAACCACTTTAGCAACCTTCCACGACTCTGGCACTTTGCCTGACTATAATGATTTATTAAATATGGTAGACAATGGATCGGAAAGCTCCTCTTTGCATTCTTTAAGCACCCTGGCAGACACTTCATCCAGCCTTGGGGATTTGTTTGGTTTTAGTTTTACTATTTTTTTACTTACATCCTCCCTGGTAAATGTTAGACTATTCAACCTGTTCTTGTCCCCACCCACATAGACTTGTTCGGCTGTAGGTATAGATTTAAGTTCTTCTTTAGTAATTACAGAGAAAAACATATTTTTTAAAATACTACTCATCTCTTCGTCATTGTACGTTAAATGACCTGTCTCAGTTTTTAATGGACCTATCATTTCCCTAACCTTTGTTCGGTATAACTGAAAAAAAAAACTTTAGGATTTGTCTTTGCTTGGCCTGCTATACGTACTTCTTAGCTTCTTTTTGCTTTCCTTATCTCTTTTTTAACATTTCTAACCAGTTATGCGATCTCTTGTTTTAAAATGACTTCCCCATTCTTAATCCTTTTGTACCAAGCACTCATTCTACCTATAAGGTTTTTCAGATCCTTTGACATCCATTTCGGGTCATTTGAATTTAATCTATTCAATTTGTAAGGTATACTACTTTCCTGTGCTTTGCTTAGGATATTTGTAAATAAGTTATATTTTAAATCCAAATCGAAATCCTCCCTTACATCACACATCGCTGGGCTCACGTCTTGCTCCAAGACCGGCCGTGCTTCCCCCCCCCTTCCTATGCTCAAAACTTTCCAATCTATTTGCCCCCCCCAAAAATTCTAAGGATATTGAAATTAGCTTTACGAAAATCTGGCACTTTAACCGCACTCTGGCACTTACTAAAGTGCCAGATTTAAAATCTGGCACTTTAGTAAGCAAAGGCCAATTTGCCTAATAATCCAAATTTTCCTGAATTTATATATATATATATTATTTTTTATGAAATAATAAAGCTATCCATTTCATTATGAATGAGTTCATTGTTTTTAATTTGAGTTGAAACTAAGGTAGATATATGTCTTAACCTAACCAACCCTACCTAACCTAACCTATCTTAATCTAACATAACTTTGTCAATAATATATGTTCTTAATATAATATAATAATATTAATTAAAATAAACCAATTAAAGACAATTTGTTGAAAAAAAAAGATAATCACTCGGCCTATTACGGAAATCGGGCCTTGCATAGTAAGCCGAGAAGTGCGTTCTGGCTAATAGGTATGATTATATATATATATATATATATATATATATATATATATATATATATATATATATATATATATATATATATATATATATATATATATATATATATATATATATATATATATATATTCTGGTTTAGGGCTTCTATCCCTCTAACTATTTTCTTAGCATCAGGGCTTAATTGAAATAGGAGTTCTCCAAAACTCATTTTCGTACTTTTAAGGTGAAGAAAAGAAGTGATTTACTATAGAGTGTATTACACTTATTTGTATAATTTGCACGACGTTTCGAACCTCCATGGTTCATTCTCAAGTGAACAGATCTTACAATACTAGTTGATTTTATACCCGCATTAGGTCAGGTGATAATACAATGAGGGTGAAAAACATGGGGGGATACATAAGGGATAAACATTGGGGCTGCAGAAGGCGTATTGGCCCATACGAGGCATCTCCTATCTAAAAACCCAAAGATTAATCCAGTGTAATTGGCCTGTTATGTTGGACATTGTCTTCTGTGTTGGCATCGATATGTTCTTGTCTTGTCCTTACTCTCATGGTGGGTAGAGTAAATAGTTCCGTGATTTGGGTGTTCATGGTAGGTCGCTCTATTCTTATGTGAATTGCCTCAAGAATTTGTAATCTTCTTGAATCTTGGGTTTTGTCTATTATGCAAGTATTCTTGTTCAACATTTCTCTTGTTAGAGTAATGTCATGGGCTTGTCTCATGTGATTCCTAGAGGCACCAGATTGAAGATGGCATGTCAAACGCCTCGTCAGCTTGGTCGACGTCATACCTATGTACTTACATTGAAGGTTACATCCTTCGTGGGGGCAAGTGTACATGTATACAACGCTTGACTGCTGTAGAGGGTTCTCCGTCGGCTTCGGGCTGTTTTTGATAAGGAGTTCGGAAGTCTTCTTGGTTTTGTAGAATATTATCAGGTTTATGTTTTGGTTAGGAGTAGTGCTTTTTACTCCTTTACGGATTATTTCTTTCATTATTCTTTCCTCTTTTATATGTTCACTGTGCATGGTTGATTTGTAATATAATTTTATTGGGGGTGTTGTGGTTTCTGTTCTAGGTTCTGAATTATACCAACGGTCCAAGTGTCTTCTTATAGCAGCGTTTATTTCCGCGTTGCTATATCCGTTGTTCACCAATACCTGAGTTACTCTTTCAAACTCTCTACTCACGTTGCTCCATTCAGAGCAGTGGGTAAGCGCTCGACGAATATAAGCATTGAGAACACTGGCTTTGTATCTTTGGGGGCACTCACTTCTACCGTTCTTCTTCTGCGGTCATATTCAATGAAACATGTTTGAAAGAAAACCTGCTGCCAGTATACACCAATATATATATATATATATATATATATATATATATATATATATATGTATATATATATATATATATATATATATATATATATATATATATAGTTTTGTGTGTGTAAAATAAAGTCTTTGAAAATGTAATAAGTTATTACGGAACGCGTTCAAGTGTCGCGTCAGACTAGAAATAAAAATGAATTTTGGAGAATTGATTTTTCAATTACCATCAACAGTGAAAAGAACAACAAGTAATATTGAGAAAATTCGTGTTAGAATTATTAATCTTACTTTCTCAGTCATATTTAATAATATATGTCTACAGGAAAGACTACTACCATAATATACTAATATATATATATATATATATATATATATATATATATATATATATATATATATATATATATATATATATATATATATATGTCGTACCTATATACGTACCTGTCGTACCTATTTTCGACACATATATATATATATATATATATATATATATATATATATATATATATATATATATATATATATATATATATATATATATATATATATATATATATATATATATATATATATATATTTATATATATATATATATATATCATATATATATATGCGGAAAATCCACAGAGAAATATGAAAAGAGGTGAGCGTTTCGGCTTGTTAAAGCCTTTGTCAACACCAGACTGACTCACCAGACTGAGTCAGTCTGGTGTTGACAAAGGCTTTAACAAGCCGAAACGTTCACCTCATTTCATATTTCTTTGTGGATTTTCCGCATAAAAATGATCAGTGTTTTGTGATCGTCAATTGCATATATATATATATATATATATATATATATATATATATATATATATATATATATATATATATATATATATATATATATATATATATATATATATATATATGTCGTACCTAATAGCCAGAACTCACTTCTCAGCCTACTATTCAAGGCCCGATTTGCCTAATAAGCCAAGTTTTCCTGAATTAATATATTTACTATAATTTTTTTCTTATGAAATGATAAAGCAACCCTTTTCTCTATGTATGAGGTCAATTTTTTTTATTGGAGTTAAAATTAACGTAGATATATGACCGAACCTAACCAACCCTACCTAACCTAACCTAACCTATATTTATAGGTAAGGTTAGGTTAGGTAGTCAAAAAAAGCTAGGTTAGGTTAGGTTAGGTAGGTTAGGTAGACGAAAAAACATTAATTCATGAAAACTTGGCTTATTAGGCAAATCGGGCCTTGAATAGTAGGCTGAGAAGTGCGTTCTGGCTATTAGGTACGACATATATATATATATATATATATATATATATATACATATATATTTATATATATTTATATATATATATATATATATATATGTCATACCTAGTAGTCAGAACGCACTTCTCAGCCTACTATGCAAGGCCTGATTTGCCTAATAAGCCAAGTTTTCATGAATTAATTGTTTTTCGACTACCTAACCTAACCTAACCTAACGTTTTCGGCTACCTAACCTAACCTATAAAGATAGGTTAGGTTAGGTTAGGTAGGGTTGGTTAGGTTCGGTCATATATCTACGTTAATTTTAACTCCAATTAAAAAAAATTGACCTCATACGTAATGAAATGGGTAGCTTTATCATTTCATAAGAAAACAAATTGAGAAAATATATTAATTCAGGAAAACTTGGCTTATTAGGCAAATCGGGCCTTGCATAGTAGGCAGAGTACGACGTTCTGGCTACTAGGTACGACATATATATATATATATATATATATATATATATATATATATTATATATATATATATATATATATATATATATATATATATATATATATATATATATATATATATATATATATATATATATATATATATATATATATGTGTCGTACCTAGTAGCCAGAACGCACTTCTCTGCCTACTATGCAAGGCCCGATATGCCTAATAAGCCAAGTTTTAATGAATTAATTGTTTTTCGACTACCTAACCTAACCTAACCTAACTTTTTCGGCTACCTAACCTAACCTAACCTATAAAGATAGGTTAGGTTAGGTAGGGTTGGTTAGGTTTGGTCATATATCTACGATAATTTTAACTCCAATAAAAAAAAATTGACCTCATACATAATGAAATGGGTAGCTTTATCATTTCATAAGAAAAAAAATTGAGAAAATATATTAATTCAGGAAAACTTGGCTTATTAGGCAAATCTGGCCTTGCATAGTAGGCCGAGAAGTGTGTTCTGGCTACTAGGTACGACATATATATATATATATATATATATATATATATATATATATATATATATATATATATATATATATATATATATATATATATATATATATATATGTCGTACCTAATAGCCAGAACGTACTTCTCAGCCTACTATGCAAGGCCCGATTTGCCTAATAAGCCAAGTTTTCCAGAATTAATATATTTTCTCTAATTTTTTTTCTGATGAAATGATAAAGCTACCTATTTCACTATGTATGAGGTCAATTTTTTTTTATTGGAGTTAAAATTAACGTAGATATATGACCGAACCTAACCAACCCTACCTAACCTAACCTATCTTTCTAGGTTAGGTTAGGTTAGGTAGCCGAAAAAGTTAGGTTAGGTTAGGTAGGTTAGGTAGTCGAAAAAACATTAATTCATGAAAACTAGGCTTATTAGGCAAATCGGGCCTTGAATAGTAGGCTGAGAAGTACATTCTGGCTACTAGGTACGACATATATATATATATATATATATGTCGTACCTAGTAGCCAGAACGCACTCCCCAGCCTACTATGCAAGGCCCAATTTGCCTAATAAGCCAAGTTTTCATGAATTAATGATTTTTTGACTACCTAACCTAACTTTTTCGGCTACCTAACCTAACCTATAAAGATAGGTCAGGTTAGGTTTGGTAGGGTTGGTTAGGTTCGGTCATATATCTACATTAATTTTATCTCCAATAAAAAAAAATTGACCTCATACATAATGAAATGGGTAGCTTTATCATTTCATAAGAAAAAAATTCGAGAAAATATATTAATTCAGGAAAACTAGGCTTATTAGGCAAATCGGGCCTTGCATAGTAGGCTGAGAAGTGAGTTCTGGCTACTAGGTACGACATATATATATATATATATATATATATATATATATATATATATATATATATATATATATAATGTCGAACCTAGTAGCCAGAACACCCTTCTCGGCCTACTATGCAAGACCCGATTTGCCTAATGGGCCGAGTGATTTTCTTTATTTTCAATAAATTGTTTCCAATTAGTTTATTTAAAATGTTATTATTATATTATGTTAAGAACATGAATTACTGACTTAGTTATATTAGTTTAGGTTTGGTTAAGATAGGTTAGGTTAGTTAGGGTTGGTTAGGTTCGGTTATATATCCGCGTTAGTTCTAACTCAAATGAAAACAACTTAACTCATACATAATGAAATGGATAGTTTTATCATTTCATAAGAAAAAAATCGAAAAATATATAAAGTCAAGAAAACTTCGCTTATTAGGCAAATCGGGCCTTGCATAGTAGGCTGAGAATTGCGTTCTGGCTACTAGGTACGACATATATATATATATATATATATATATATATATATATATATATATATATATATATATATATATATATATATATGTGTCGTACCTAGTAGCCAGAACGCACTTCTCTGCCTACTATGCAAGGCCCGATATGCCTAATAAGCCAAGTTTTAATGAATTAATTGTTTTTCGACTACCTAACCTAACCTAACCTAACTTTTTCGGCTACCTAACCTAACCTAACCTATAAAGATAGGTTAGGTTAGGTAGGGTTGGTTAGGTTTGGTCATATATCTACGATAATTTTAACTCCAATAAAAAAAAATTGACCTCATACATAATGAAATGGGTAGCTTTATCATTTCATAAGAAAAAAAATTGAGAAAATATATTAATTCAGGAAAACTTGGCTTATTAGGCAAATCTGGCCTTGCATAGTAGGCCGAGAAGTGTGTTCTGGCTACTAGGTACGACATATATATATATATATATATATATATATATATATATATATATATATATATATATATATATATATATATATATATATATATATATATATATATATGTCGTACCTAATAGCCAGAACGTACTTCTCAGCCTACTATGCAAGGCCCGATTTGCCTAATAAGCCAAGTTTTCCAGAATTAATATATTTTCTCTAATTTTTTTTCTGATGAAATGATAAAGCTACCTATTTCACTATGTATGAGGTCAATTTTTTTTTATTGGAGTTAAAATTAACGTAGATATATGACCGAACCTAACCAACCCTACCTAACCTAACCTATCTTTCTAGGTTAGGTTAGGTTAGGTAGCCGAAAAAGTTAGGTTAGGTTAGGTAGGTTAGGTAGTCGAAAAAACATTAATTCATGAAAACTAGGCTTATTAGGCAAATCGGGCCTTGAATAGTAGGCTGAGAAGTACATTCTGGCTACTAGGTACGACATATATATATATATATATATATATGTCGTACCTAGTAGCCAGAACGCACTCCCCAGCCTACTATGCAAGGCCCAATTTGCCTAATAAGCCAAGTTTTCATGAATTAATGATTTTTTGACTACCTAACCTAACTTTTTCGGCTACCTAACCTAACCTATAAAGATAGGTCAGGTTAGGTTTGGTAGGGTTGGTTAGGTTCGGTCATATATCTACATTAATTTTATCTCCAATAAAAAAAAATTGACCTCATACATAATGAAATGGGTAGCTTTATCATTTCATAAGAAAAAAATTCGAGAAAATATATTAATTCAGGAAAACTAGGCTTATTAGGCAAATCGGGCCTTGCATAGTAGGCTGAGAAGTGAGTTCTGGCTACTAGGTACGACATATATATATATATATATATATATATATATATATATATATATATATATATATATAATGTCGAACCTAGTAGCCAGAACACCCTTCTCGGCCTACTATGCAAGACCCGATTTGCCTAATGGGCCGAGTGATTTTCTTTATTTTCAATAAATTGTTTCCAATTAGTTTATTTAAAATGTTATTATTATATTATGTTAAGAACATGAATTACTGACTTAGTTATATTAGTTTAGGTTTGGTTAAGATAGGTTAGGTTAGTTAGGGTTGGTTAGGTTCGGTTATATATCCGCGTTAGTTCTAACTCAAATGAAAACAACTTAACTCATACATAATGAAATGGATAGTTTTATCATTTCATAAGAAAAAAATCGAAAAATATATAAAGTCAAGAAAACTTCGCTTATTAGGCAAATCGGGCCTTGCATAGTAGGCTGAGAATTGCGTTCTGGCTACTAGGTACGACATATATATATATATATATATATATATATATATATATATATATATATATATATATATATATATATATATATATATATATATATATATATATATATTATATATATATATATATATATATATATATATATATATTATTAAATATGACCGAAAAAGTAAGATTAATAATTCTAACACGAATTTTCTCTATCTTTCTTACGTTTCTTTTCACTGTTGATGGTAATTCAAAGATCAATTCTCCAAAAATTCATTTTTATTTCTAGTCTAACGCGACACTTGAGCGCGTTTCGTATAACTTATTTCATTTTCAAAGACTTTAGTTAACAAACACACAACTGAAACTAAATAGAGCTTACAAATCTTCGAGTTTATATCTACATTTGGGTGAGGTGGATGAGGTGAAAACAAACTTTCAACAATGGGTATTGAATGGGTATTAAATTCAAACACAAGACTGAACACGAAACAATGGGTATTGAATGGGTATTAAATTCAAACACAAGACAGAATACGAAACAATGGGTATTGAATGGAAGTAATTGTAGAAAGCCTATTGGTCCATATTTCTTGATGCTTCTATAATGGAGCGGAGTCTTGAAGTGGGTAGAATATATTTGTGCATTAATTGGCTGTTGATTGCTGGTGTTGACTTCTTGATGTGTAGTGCCTCGCAGACGTCAAGCCGCCTGCTATCGCTGTATCTATCGATGATTTCTGTGTTGTTTGCTAAGATTTCTCATCGATAGATACATCGATAGCAGGCGGCTTGACGTCTGCGAGGCACTACACATCAAGAAGTCAACACCAGCAATCAACAGCCAATTAATGCACAACTATATTCTACCCACTTCAAAACTCCGCTCCAATATAGAAGCATCAAGAAATACAAGAAGTCAATACCAGCAATCGCTGTGGATACAGCGTGCAACTGCCACCTTGTTGGCCAGTGTTCGAGTCCCCTGGTGGGTTGAGTGTCTAAAAAGTTATAAACTTCAGCTACTGGAATAGGGTAGTCTGTGCATTAAGTATTTGGCACTGAGTTTTCCCATATAACAGGGCTCGATGAAAGAGCATCGGGGGTCCCACACTATCTCATTGCCTGGGAGAGGATTGGAGTTCTGGTTGGTTAAATACCCCAGAGTTCCTACCTCTCTTATGGCTTTGAAGTATGGTGTAGTGGATACAGCGTGCAACTGCCACCTTGTTGGCCAGTGTTCGAGTCCCCTGGTGGGTTGAGTGTCTAAAAAGTTATAAACTTCAGCTACTGGAATAGCGTAGTCTGTGCACACACACACACACACATATATATATATATATATATATGTACATATGTATACATATATATATATATATATATATATATATATATGTCGTACCTAGTAGCCAGAACGCACTTCTCAGCCTACTATGCAAGGCCCGATTTGCCTAATAAGCCTAGTTTTCATGAATTAATGTTTTTTCGACTACCTAACCTACCTAACCTAACCTAACCTAACGTTTTCGGCTTCCTAACCTAACCTAACCTATAAAGATAGGTTAGGTTAGGTTAGGTAGGGTTGGTTAGGTTCGGTCATATATCTACGTCAATTTTAACTCCAATTAAAAAAAATTGACCTCATACATAATGAAATGGCTAGCTTTATCATTTCATAAGAAAAAAATTAGAGAAAATATATTAATTCAGTAAAACTTGGCTTATTAGGCAAATCGGGCCTTGCATAGTAGGCTGAGAAGTGAGTTCTGGCTACTAGGTACGACATATATATATATATATATATATATATATATATATATATATATATATATATATATATATATATATATATATATATATGTATATATATATGTATATATTATTATATATATATATTATATGTATATAATAAACAAAAGGATCAATGCATAAATGTTCGTAATAAGGCAAATCGGACACTTGGATTTATTAATCGCAGCGTTAGTAACAAGACACCTGGTGTGGTTCTCAAGCTATATCTTGCTCTAGTTAGGCCCCATTTAGATTATGCAGTTCAGTTTTGGTCGCCATATTATAGAATGGATATAAATTCACTTGAACGTGTCCAATCTTTCATATGAAGAAAGATTAACAAAGCTTAAGTTGCATTCACTGGAAAGGCGAAGAGTTAGGGGTGACATGATAGAGGTTTACAAGTGGATGAATGGACATAACCGGGGGGATATTAATAGGGTATTAAAAGTATCAACACAGGACAGAACACGAAACAATGGGTATAAATTGGATAAGTTTAGATTTAGGAAAGACTTGGGTAAATACTGGTTCAGTAACAGGGTTGTTGATTTGTGGAACCAATTGCCGCGTAACATTGTGGAGGTGGGGTCCCTCGATTGTTTCAAGCACGGGTTGGACAAGTATATGAGTGGGATTGGGTGGTTATAGAATAGGAGCTGCCTCGTATGGGCCAATAGGCCTTCTGCAGTTACCTTTGTTCTTATGTTCTTATGTTCTTATATATATTATATGTATATATATTATTAGCCTGATTTAGGGCTTCTATCCCTCTAACTATTTTCTTAGCATCAGGGCTTAGCTGAAATAGGAGTTCTCCAAAATTCATTTTCGTAATTTTAAGGTAAAGAACAGAAGTGAATGTATTACACTTATTTATACAATTTGCACAACGTTTCGAACCTCTATGGTTCGTTCTCAAGTGAAAGGAAATTTTCGTAATTTTAAGGTAAAGAACAGAAGTGAATGTATTACACTTATTTATACAATTTGCACAACGTTTCGAACCTCTATGGTTCGTTCTCAAGTGAAAGGAAATTTTCGTAATTTTAAGGTAAAGAACAGAAGTGAATGTATTACACTTATTTATACAATTTGCACAACGTTTCGAACCTCTATGGTTCGTTCTCAAGTGAAAGGAATTTTCAGGTTTGGTTGATTTTATACCCGCATTGGGTTAGGTGATAAGACAATAAAGGTGAAAACATGGGGGATACAATAAGAACATAAGAATCGAGGTAACTGCGGAAGACCTATTGGCCCATACGAGGCACCTGCTATCTACATACAAAGATTAATCAAGTGTAATTGGCCTGTTATGTTGAACGGTGTCTTCTGTGTTGGCATCGTTATGTTCTGATCTTGTCCTTACTATCATGGTGGGTAGAGTGAATAGTTCCGTGATTTGGGTGTTCATGGTAGGTTGTTCTATTCTTATGTGAATTGCTTCAAGAATTTGTAATCTTCTTGCATCTTGGGTTTTGTCTATTATACAGGTATTATTGTTCAACATTTCTCTTGTTAGGGTGATGTGATGGGCTTGTCTCATGTGATTCATGGGGTCACCGGATTGAAGATGGCATGTCAAACACCTCGTCAACTTGGTCGACGTCATACCTATGTACTTAGATTGAAGGTTACATCCTTCGTGGGGGCAAGTGTACATGTATACAACGCTTGACTGCTGTAGAGGGTTCTCCGTCGGCTTCGGGCTGTTTTTGATAAGGAGTTCAGAAGTCTTCTTGGTTTTGTAAAATATTATCAGGTTTATGTTTTGGTTAGGAGTAATGCTTTTTACACCTTTACGGATATATATATATATATATATATATATATATATATATATATATATATATATATATATATATATATATATATATATATATATATATATATATATATATATCTGTAAAGGAGTACAATTTGCATCTTGGTCCTCCATCGTTATATGGAGGACCATAGGTCCTCCATATAACGTTGTTTACGTTATACAACGTTACATGGAGGACCTATGGCAATTCCACGACTGAGAGACGGCTTCCTAAACCTTGCAGGAATCAACCTCACTGAGGACCAAGTCACTCTCCTATATCTGGGTATAAACTGTCCCGTTATGTCCAGACCAAATGAGATGGCCCGGAAAGTGGAGTTGGAGATCCTGTTGGACGACATATTCGACCTCCAGACACAAAAGAAGGTCACCACCAAAGACACATTACAAGCAGAACTTATTGCGGAAGGAGGAGAGAATCGAGGCAATTACAGAAGCACCATACTGTCCCCCGAGCTCAAAGCGGCAGCTAAGAGCCTTCGTAAGAACAAGGAGATAGTCGTCAGGAGAGATGACAAGTCGCCAATATACGTCATTCTTAAAAAAGACTAATATCTGGCGAAAATGAACCTCATTCTCTCTGACCAAACTAAATTCCAAAGGGTAACGAAGGACACTACAGCCGAATTGAAGGCAAAGGTCAACAAATTGATCGAAACTGTGAACGCCAAGAAATCCGGACTCCACCTGCCAAAGATTATTGGGGAATATAAGCCTGGATACGCGTATGGAAATGTCAAGACACATAAGCCTGGCAACCCACTTCGGCCAATCATTTGCCAGATACCCACACCCACGTACAGACTGGCGAAGCGACTCAACGGTTTGCTGACTCCTTATGTCCCTTGCACTTTCAGCCTGAAGTCTCCAAAGGAATTTGTTGACTTATTGCAGGGAACACGGGTCACAGGGATAAGAGCCTCGTTGGACGTAGAATCACTGTTTACCAACGTACCTGTGGATGAAACAATCGGGATGATAGCGGACAGAGTGTATCGTGATCCGGTCTGTACTCCTGTTGACATACCAGAAAACATTTTAAGGAAACTACTCCAAGCTTGTACTAAAGAGGCACCCTTCTTGAGCCCGGATGGGCACATGTATAAGCAAGTAGATGGGTTCGCCATGGGTTCTCCCGTAGGTTTCCTGTTTGCGAACTTCTACATGGATACCATTGAACAAAGGTCTTAGTCGACATGAACTTGAAACCGGCCATATACTGCAGGTATGTTGACGACATTTTTACACAGGTACCTGATGTCAGACATCTGCAGGAGCTGAAGGAGGCATTTGAGCGGAATTCTGTGTTGCGTTTCACTTACGAGATGGAGAAGGATGGGAAGCTGCCCTTTCTAGATGTAACAGTCATGGAAAGGAGTGGAGGTTTCCACACTGCAGTCTACACTAAGGAAACAAACATAGGAATGTGACTCAATGCCAACAGTGACTGCCCAGACAGGTACAAGAGGAGTGTCGTTAACGCTTATGTCGACCGTGCTCTCAGCCACACCTCAGGATGGAAGCAAGTCGATGAAGAACTCTGTAGGGTAAGGCAGGTCCTAGTCAACAATGGCTTCTCCAATGCTTTCGTTGAAGACATCATAAGAAGGAAGGTGAAACGCCATGCAACCTCTGAGGAGACAACTAACACAACACCTGTACCCCCTATTAGACTATTTTACAGAAACTTCTTTTCCACAGCTCATAAAACGAAGGAAAGGGTCCTGAAAGATATTGTTAATAGAAACGTTATCCCTACAGACAAAAATCAGAAGATACAATTGACGATCTACTATAAAACCAAGAAAACGGCCAACCCACTCATGAGAAACTCTCCAGACACAATACAGAACGCTTTAAAAGAGACCAATGTCGTCTATGCCTTCAAATACCCACTTGGGGTATGTAAGCTTCAAAAAATTCAGTATATAGGCAAGACAACGACATCTCTTTCCAGGCGATTAACAATGCATAAGCAACAGGGCTCCAGTAAGGAACATTTAATCTCTTCCCACAACCAGACCATCACCAGAGAAGTCTTAACAAAAAACACGGAAATCATCGATAGATACAGCGATAGCAGGCAGCTAGATATCTGCGAGGCACTACACATTAAGAAGTCGACACCAGCAATCAACAGCCAGTTAATGCACAACTATATTCTACCCACTTCAAGACTCCGCACCAATATAGAAGCATCAAGAAATATGGGCCAATAGACCCTTTGCAGTTACTTCCATTCTTCTCTTTAACTTACAAAATATTATACCCATTGTTTCGTGTTCTGTCTTGTGTTGAAAGTTTGTTTTCACCTCATCCAAAACTGCTGTAATATATCACCTCACCCAAATGCAGGTATAAAATCGAAGCTGTTTAAACTCTGTTCAGTTAAAGTTGTGTGTGTGTAAACTAAAGTCTTTGAAAATGTAATAAGTTTTATGAAACGTGCTCAAGTGTCGCGTCAGACTAGAAATAAAAGTGAATTTTGGAGAATTGGTTTTTCAGTTACCATCAACAGTGAAAAGAAATATAAGAAACATTGAGAAAATTCGTGTTAGAATTATTAATCTTACTTTTTCGGTCATATTTAATAACATATATATATTGTTGGGGTTCACCTCCAATGAGAGGGGAAAGGGGCGAGTAACAGTACACTCAAGGTCACTCACCATAGCCCTGCGGGTCTTCACTCTATCCTCGTGGCGCCACTGTACGCCAGGAGAGTATCCCAGTCAATCCCAACCGGCCTTTGATCGAGAAGGAGTGGGAACACAACTTGTTCACTTAACTATTGTGTGCCCGCCCCGTCATGGGCTCTACTACTAACCATAAGGTCGCCAACTGGTGTTTCCGGTGTCCAGTAACACGTCAGTGGTTTTGTTGAATTGTGGTAACAGTAGCAAGAGCACACTCAATATGTCTGATATCAGGCAGGTATTTACTTCTATCACGATCTGCATTAAGGTATTATATAGCCACAAGAAATATGGAGGGGATGATATAAACACCAATGTACTTTGTATTTTACTTAAAACTCATTCAAAGACACCACAAGATTATATCAATAAGCAAACAGCTGTTCCAGGCAGAAGTCGCTCGTTCCCACACATATAATCATGAACTCGCCAAGTCGGCAATGCTCCCCCTCACGTCAATGTCAAAATCAGCTGGGCGACTCCCACCGCGCAAATGTTTATTGCTTGTTTTCCTGGCGTCACGCGCTCTGTTTCTTTAAGTTCTCAAAGATCACTAGGACTTCACTTCTTCTTGCACAGTACCTGTCCTGGAGCACTTGTTGCTCAATATCCCGTCGATTCCCTCTCTGGTCCAACACATGAACGAAGGAAGACCTCACAGAGTACTGGCAGACTTCGGGTGACGCATAAAATCCACGGGAACGGGAAACAACTGTCAAACTGACAGGACCAATCTTCGCACGTCCAACCACCTTGACGTGTCGTGTCAGATTGATTTCCTCCGGAGGATTGGCCCAGCCACAACGTCATCACTGTGAAGCTATCAGCCGTCGCATACGTCGCTGCCTAGACTCCACTCTTGCACAACACCTGTTCCTGGAGCACTTGTTGCTCAATATTCTGTCAATTCCTTCTCTGGTCCAACACATGAACGAAGGAAGACCCCACAGGTGATGGCAGACCACGGGTGATGCGTAAGTCCTCCGGAGACGGGGTAAACTGTCCAACTGACAGGACCCCCCAGCGCACGTCCGACCTCCTTGACGTGCTGTCTTAGACTGATGGCGCCAGCGCGGCGCGATGACCAGACCCCCCTTCCTTCGTGACGTCATATTCGCCACGGGAGGTTTTCATTGGGTCCCTGTGCCACATCGCTGTCGGTGATCAATCTGGTGTCACTGACGTCACACAGTTTTGGCGGCAAAACAGAAGAGCCAGCGCCATATTGGCTTCCTAAAGGGCCTAAACCACAGCCCAAAATACTCTTCTTTTATAAATTTCTCGGCACTTCGAGAACACTACTTTCTCCCACATATATCAAACTGATGCCTGCGACGTAGAGAACGCTCGGGTAAAGTGGACATGACTCTTACTGCAGGCGTGGGAGGAATATAAGGGGGGAACACCGTCACATACCCCTCCCCTTAAAATAAGAGTCATGTCTGGTTAGTGCATACAGGACAGGGCATCTGCTACTACGTTGTCTTCCCATCGGATGAGTTTAATTTCCAACCAGTATTCCTGCCGCCAATGCGAAACGCTCCTTAGATATCCGTTGACCGTTCCCACGGTCACTCCTGATGTCCATTGTTCCTTCAGCGTGGACAGAGGACTTTGCACCCCTTGTCCATACACCAGCTGGAAAGGTGAGAAACCTAACGATCCTACCACTGCGTTACGCATGGCAAACAACGCAGGACATACTGTTTCATCCCACTCAGTTCCCTGCTCTGTGCAGAACACTCTCATCAGCATGCCGTCCTGTACGTAACAATGAGTGGCCCTCTCAGGACCAACACGTCCTCCATTGGCCTCATGAATCAATTTGGGGAACTCTATCTGCTGCAACTCTCCAAGACGAGTGCGGTCCACCTCTAGAGAACTGGTGAGGGTCACCTGCAACTCACCATTCGGGCTGCCTTCGCCCTCCGCTCGTTCTCCGGGTCCCATGAAGAGGTGATAGATTTCCAGACTGTCGGACGTCTCCTCGTCAGCCCTATCAGATCCACACCCTCCGTGTCCGTTGCACTGCCTCGGGATCACAGCACAAACCGGGAACGCCGCCGTGGCGATTCCTTTCTCGTCCCCACAGGCGTCTAACACTCCGCCTGTCTCCTCATAGTGCTCTAGGCACTCCTCGCCCTTCACGAGATTCGGGAGGACATATCCTCCACATGCGTCATTTCCCAAGATGACTTGTGCCTTCATCTTGGGCATTGATGCACAGACCCCTACCACTAGGGTCTGGCAGCCATAATCAGAATTCAGAGTCACCTGGTGTAGGGGCATCCTCACTGGGCCTCCCACAGTGGTCACACTTGCCACCCCCACACTGGTAGTCTCGTAACCCTCGGGGAACAGGGTTTCGCTCACCAGGGTAAAATCTGCCCCAGTGTCTCTTAATATCTTCACCGGGATGGGGTCTGCGTCCCCCATCCTTACGGTTCCCTCACACACGAATGGGTGAACTCTTTTCTCCCCACTCAGTACGGGTTCATCCCGCACCCTCTCGGCCATCTGGTCCTCGACCCTCACGAAAGCAACGTTCCCCCGCTGCTCAGGGTATCTGCATTCCCGCGCGACGTGTCCGAATATTCCACAGTTGTAGCAGCGGATCCTTCTTCTTCTGTGGATCTTCCTCTCGCCATTCATCGACTCCTCCGTTTCGGCAACAACTCTTGAGCTCTCAGCTTGGGACTTCTCTACCGGCTCCACAGCACTCTTTGAGCCTCTCCTGTCTCCACTTGAGAGGTGGGACTCAGGAGAACTCGCTCCCGTCCTCCATCCGTCCGTTCTTCTATATCTTCTCCCATATCTGGAGTGTACGGGCGGTCGGTGCCGTCCCTCTCTGTGTGGTCGCAGAGCTTCTTCCAGCATGTCGGCTCTGTCGGCTGCAGCTCTCAGGTCCTTTTATGTCCGCCTCCCTTACTCTAACCCTGATCTCAGGAGAGAGCACGGACATAAACTTCTCCATGACCATAAGCCTCTTGACCTCTTCAGCCGACCTCGCTCCTTCAGAGTCCAGCCACTTAAGGAACTTCCTCTCCATGTCCCTCGCCGTCTCCGCATAAGATTTTCCTGGCGAACGGGTACATTCCCTGAATCTCTTCCTGTAACATTCCAGCGTGAGCTTAAAAGAATGGAGCACAGCTCTCTTTACAGCATCGTAGTCGGTGCACTCTCCGAGGTCGAGCATGTTGTAGGCTTCACGAGCTTCACCGGTGAGCCTGCCCTGAACCAGCTCCGCCCACTCCGCCCTCGGCCACTTCTTCAAGGTAGCGATCTTCTCGAAGTGGTCGAAGAAACCTTCAGCTTCATTTGGTATAAAGACCGGCAGATCTCGCTCCCTCACTCGGCAGTCTTCCTGTTGCGGCGGAGCAGGAGCACCTAGCCCTAGCTCAGCTCGCTTCAGCTCCACCTGCTTGTTAGCTTCTATCTCCTGCTGTCTCAGTCTAGCTTCTCGCTCGTGCTCCTCTCGTCTTAGCTGTGCTTCTCACTCTTGTTCTTCACGCTTCAGTTGCGCTTCTTCTCTCCTCAGCTGTGCTTCTCGCTCTTGTTCTTCCCTGCGCAGCTGTGCTTCTCGCTCCTCACGCTTCAGCTGTGCTTCTTCTCTCCTCAGCTGCGCTTCTGCTTCTCGCTCTTCTTTGCGCTGCTGTGCCTCTGCTTCTCGCTCTTCTTTGCGCTGCTGTGCTTCCAGCTGCAGCTTCATTATCTCCAGCTTAACGCTGTGCCTGCTGCCTCTGGATCCTCTGCTGCTCCCACCAATGCTCAGATGTTCTCCCATACTGGCAGGTGTTTGAGGCCGTTCCTCCCCTAAAGCTTCGTCTCGTGCTCTGAGCTGTGCCATGATCTCCAGTCTTCTCTCTCCCACTCTGGAAGATCTCAACTTTATCCCAAAATGGTCTGCTATTGACTGTAACTGTGCCTTGGTGCACTCCTCCAGCACCTGCTCATCTCTAGTGTCAATGAACCTTGTTACTTTATCATCCTCCATCTTGTGCTATGAGTAATAACCTGTACCTGATACCTAATACCACTGCAAAGTACCACAACTGCAACCTTTATCTTGATCGTTATCCTGGCAAGGTCGCCAATGTAGGGGTTCACCTCCAATGAGAGGGGAAAGGGGCGGCCTTGTCAGAGTCTTCTTAAGATCCCTGTCTACGACATTCTAAGACGAAGACTTTCTACTGCTGCTCTCACCCTTTCTTTCCTCTTGACGTTATTTCATGCTTCAGTTCCTTCATCTGTCATAGGTACTCCCGCCGGGAATCCCCCTCTGTCCTTTCCAGAGGTGGGGACCCTGCCAACACGCCGTTCCATCCCAAAACCTCATGTTGCCCCTTTTCAAGTGGTAGTCGTAGTGGCTAGGCTCTTTCTTTCCTGATAATTAATTTTTGTTTTTAATTAAGCCAGGCACATTCAGTCACAGTGAGAGGGTGTGTTACCTGGAGCTCCGAATAAACTATCATAGTAATAATGGAAGGTATAGTGAGGGAACTGGGGAATCTATGTAGAGCTCTGAGAACATAATTGGATTCGCAGTGGGAGGAGCTAAGGCAGATGAAACAAGGTGTCTACCCCCAAAAGGAAGCAAAGGATGTGTCTAAGAATTTCATTTGGAAGTCATCGTCCTGGAGTGTCGCAAAGGACAGGGGATTTGTCCTTTGCTGTCCTAAAGGTAAGCAAATCTTCGTTTTTTCCAATTTTTATTTTTTTTTATTTTTATTTGGCTAGGAGCTAAAATAATTAGTGATGGAGGCTAAATTGCAGGAACTGGCAAAGGCACCTTCAGTGGTAGAGATCAAGAAGCTTACCAAAGCTAATTTAGTGTTGTTAGGCAAGGAATTGGGCCTCGATTTAAATGAAACTAATAAAAAGTGTGTCATAACCAAGGAAATTTTACAGAATTGCATAGACCAATGCCTATTGGCAAGTGATACTATTTTATGCCAGGCCAGTCCAGCTGAAAGTGAATCTAGCAGGATAGAATTTGAATTACAGCTGGCCCGATTAAAACTAGCCGAACAAGAGGCAAGAGTGGCAGAACAAAATGCTAGGGTAGAGGAACAAAGGCTCAAAACTGAGGAGGCAAAAATTAGAGGCAATGCCTATGTACCACCACCTGCCGGGGATTAAAACCCCAGGCATAATGATAAAAAGCATAACTTGCCTGAATTTTAAGTCAGACCTTGAAAGGTTTTTCAACCATTTTTCGAGGCTGGCCATGTCCATGAACTGGCCAAAGGAAGAGTGGGTGAAAGTCTTACAGGGGCGGCTTAGAGGTAAAGCCCAAGATATTTTTATAAACATGCCTGACTGCAAGTGTTTTGATTATAGTAAAGTCAGGGAACGGATTTTGAGGGCATATGAAATTATGCCTGAAGCTCACCGCCAAGCTTATTGCAACCTTAGGCCCACTCACAACTAACCTCTCACTGAATTTGTTAATGACCAATTAAGATTGTTTGAAAAATGGATTCGCTCGGCTAAAGCCGAAACATACGAGGCACTCAAGAATTTAGTTTTAGCAGAGAATTTTATAAATAATATGCCAGAGCCTGTAGCACGGTACCTTAGAGGAAGGACAGAGGTAGATTCTAATATTATGGATTTGGCCAAGATGACAGAGAACTACCAGTTGGCGGGCAAAAGGCCCAATAAAAATAATTATAGCCCACATAGTAACAAAACTTATACCCACAGCCAATCCAGACCAGCCCATTCTAACCCTATAACTAATGTACCTTCTGTTTCAGACATAGCTAACCCTGTTAAATTGTCTAGCCCCACGGCACCTAAGAGCGAACCAAAGGGCAATCCTGTTAGTAATGTCTCTTCTTCCCAACGAGTCTGTGGTCACTGTAAACGTGCAAACCACATTACTAGCTGTTGGCAACTGCACCCAGAAAAAAGACCCAACGCTCTTGTTGTGACACAGGGTTAGGGAGTAAGATCTCCAACCCACAGTGGTTGGACCTGCTTACCCCATTCTTATTGAAAGGGAGACTATTGTTGCCTGAGGGTTCTTCCTTGAAGGATGTTGTGATCTTCCGAGACACTTGTGCCATCCAGACTTTAGTTTTAGAGAGTGCATTGCAAGGTGCCAACACTCTCGACACTGGAGAGGTAGTACTGGTCGAGGGTGTCACTAGTGATACTCAAAGAGTATCCCTCTGTAAGGTTATTCTGGAATCTGATTTCCACAAGGGTGTTTGTACAGTCGGAGTCACTTCTTACCTACCTTTCCCTAATGTTGATGTAATATTGGGTAATGATTTAACACGGGATAAGGTAGGGGACTCCAGACTACCTATTATGTTGCCTACCCCTAAGGTTTCCCTGGATCTACCCACCGCAGAGGATAATGTTGTGTACCCTGCGTGTGCGGTGACCAGGTCTATGGGACTTAAATGTAAGGGCAGCCCTGTGGTTGCCAAAGTGGTAAATCCCAAGGACACGAGGAACTTTCTGAGTGGTGAAAGCCAAGTGAACCTTGTGAACACGTTCATGGCCCGAATCGATGACGTGGCCGAGGACACTGTGGAGAACCTACCATCGCTTCCTACCAAAAGGAGTGAGGAGGTGGAGGAGAACACTGATGAGCCTCGGCCAATGGCATCTGACCCATGCATGGATGCATCCTTGAGTGATTTACAAAAAGCTGACCCCATTCTTGCAGAATGTCACGATGTAGCTCTCTCTAAGGAGGAGATTGTAGATGCAGCAACTGGGTAGTACTACAATGATCAAATTTTGATGAGAAAATGGAGACCACAGAGACCCTTGTCAAATGAATGGGAGGTAGTCTACCAGGTTATGTTGCCTACCTGCTATAGGGAGAGAGTTTTGGCAGCTGCTGATGATGATCCTATGGAGGACATCAAGGTTATAATATCACCTATTACAAAATCTTTAAATACTTCTTTTGGCCCAAGCTGAAAAGCGATGTTGCAAGATTTTGTAATGCATGTATTCCTTGTCAGCTTGTTGGGAAACCAAACCAGACACCACCTAAAGCTCCTCTAAGGCCTATTGTTGTGCTGGAGGAACCATTTGCTCATGTGGTAATGGACTGTGTTGGTCCATTACCTAGACCTAAGTCTGGTAATATTTACCTAATCACGACGATGTGTATCATGACCCGTTACCCTGAGGCTTTTGCTGTAATGAACATTCGAGCAGAGACTGTTGTTGCTCATATGTTGCAATTAAGTCTGATATTTTTTAACAATTCTGTAAGGACCATGGAATAACTTATAAGGTTTCAAGCCCATACCATCCACAGAGTCAGGGGGTAATTGAGCGGTTCCATCAAACGCTCAAGCAGATGTTGAAGACATCATGCGAGAATTCCCACAACTTCTTGGATGAAAACCTGCCTTATGTTTTGTTTGCTGCTCGAGAGGGGTTACAAAGTTCACTGGGTTGTTCTCCTTTTGAATTAGTCTTTGGCCATAAAGTTCGTGGACCCATGCAAATGTTACAGGAGAATCTGTTAGGGAACGTAATGTTGACCGAAGGTTCGGCTTTCTTTGTGCAACACCACCAGAGACTCAGGGACTGCAAGGCGGCGGCACTAAAATATCTTGGGAAGGCCCAAGAAAATATGAAAGTACGACACGATGCTAAGGCTAAGTTGCGGGTATTTCAACCTGGTGATCCTGTCCTGGTATTAAACCCTCGACTAGAGAACAATATGTCTCACAAGTACGAAGGCCCCTATATTGTGACAGAAAAGACTGGGGACCTCACGTTCAAAGTAAGGCACTCTGACAAGCGTAACCAGATGATGCTTGTACACTTGAACCGTCTGAAGAAGTTCCAGGGCCCCAGACCTGTCGCACTAACCAATGTTTCCTTTTTCAGTGAGGGAGGGGATGATTGTTCTGGGGGACCCAACTAATCTCATTCTCAATAATTCTAGTTCTGTGAATGCTGTGGAGGAGGGACTGTCCCATTTGCAGTTGCCCAACGTGAAGAGTCGTTGCTTGACGAATTCTCCAGTCTGTTCGGGGAGGTCCCGACCCAGACTGATGCCATCTCCCATGATGTCAAGTTCACGGACTACACCCCCATTCATCTTCAACCCTATTGGATGAGTTCGGAAAAGAAGGCCATCGTACGGAAGGAGGTCGACTTCCTGCTCCAGCACGGCCTCATGCGGCCATACAAGGGCTCTTGGTGCTCGCCCTGCCTTTTGGTCCCCAAACCAGACGGCTCCTGGCGATTATACACCGACTATCGGCAGCTCAACAAGGTGACCATTGTGGATGCCTACCCGCTGCCCCTCCTGCACTGCATCCACGAGATCGGAAACGCCACGTACATCTCGAAATTTGACCTCTCGAGAGGTTATTATCAGATCCCGTTCACCGAACGTGCCAAGCAACTAACTGTGTTCGTAACACCTGATGGTGTCTTCGAGTATTAAGTGTTACCGTTCGGCTTGCATAATGCCCCTGCCACGTTCCAGAGGCTAATGAACTCTCTGCTCGCTAATGTGCCAAATTTTCGGGCGTATTTAGATGACATTGTGCTCTTTAATAGTAATTGGGCTGACCACTTAGCTAGGTTATGCCAGTTGGTCACAGTTCTGAGAAGTGCAAATTTAACTCTAAATGCAAAAAAGTGTCATTTTGGCTAAGGCACAGTGACGTATCTCGGTTACGAAGTGGGCCAAGGAAAAGTGTTACCTCGGCAAGATAAAATCAGTGCCATTTTGGAATATCCAGTGCTCCGGTCTAAAAAGGATGTTCAAAGGTTTATCGGTATGTGTGCGTGCTACTGACGAGTTTGTCAGAACATTTCCAGGGTCGCCACTCCTCTCACGGACTTGTTGCGGAAGACTGTTAAATTTAAAAGGTCAACAGACTGTGCAGAGGCGTTTAAAAATTTGAAATTGATCTTAGCTTCCGCCCCAGTGCTCGCTAGTCCAAGGTTCGACCGACCATTTAAAATTCACGTTGACGCATCTGACTTGGGTGCTGGTGCTGCAAACTGGGGATGATAAAGTGGACCACTCAGTATACTATTACTCTGTGAAATTTGGCAAGGCGCAACGCAATTCATCAGTGGTAGAAAAAGAAGCGTTGGCGCTAGTGTCAGCATGTAAAAAAATTGAAGTATATCTAACAGGTAATATAGTGGAAGTGTACATGGACCATAACCCACTGGTGTTTATACACCAGATAAAGGCGAAAAATAAACACATCCTCAGGTGGGCATTGTACCTGCAGGACTTCAATCTTTCCATTATCCACCTATCGGGCCGGCTCAAGGTGATAGCTGATGTGCTGTCCCGGTTACCTGAGTAACAGTCATCTGAGCCACAGGAAGCCATATACCAACTGTCATGCTTTAGTTATTTTTTTTAGGTTCTGTGACACTAAATATTCTGTGTAAAATTTATTTACTTCCCCATATTTATTTTTTATGTATGTGCTTTTCCTTTCAGAGAATTCCTTTTTGTGTGTGCTTTTCCTTTCAGATTTTTTTTTGTGTGCATTTTCTTTCAGAGAATTCCTTTGTGCTTTTTTTGCAGAGAAATTTTTGTTTTTGGTTGATTTTCTTTTATTGCATAGATTTTCCTATTTATTCTCTCTACATTCTTACAAAAAATATGACTACTATTCTAGTAGCCACATTTCTTTCTCTAAAGGGGCAGGAGTGTTACGACCCAGGGTTCCTTAGTTGGAAACCAGAGGTCAAATTGAGCTCTAAATAATTACTTTACATTACAGTAATTGATAGGAGTGCGGATGCGCTTTTGTTCCTTCCTTGATAGACATAAGACGAATATTGTTTCTCACAGAGCATTCAGACTCTGAGCTTGTTGTTGATAAAATAGTGAACTAGTTATCAGCTATGTTTAGAAATGAGTTAAGTAACTAGTAAAGTAGGTCTGAGTAAACTTGGATTGATGGCTGCTGTACAATTAGCTAAGTATCCGGCCGGCAGCGATCAGTGTGAGGGAGCTCAAAGGCTGTTTCTCTTTCTTCTCTGGTCGGGCTGTGCTTTTGGCAACATCTTCCCTCTGTGGCTCTGTCTCCTTTCTCCTCCTCCTTCTCCCATTCCCTTATCTTAGTCTACTGTGAATCACTAAGTTAAGTATAACCCTGTGTAACCGTGCTACTAGCTAGGCGTGTGGGTTATGTTTAGGTAGTGTGTTGTATAAGCCAGTGTTTTGGGCATCCCTAAGTGTTTGTGTTGTGACTAGGGTACCACGTGGGGCTTAACTACCCCAGGCTGCTTCAAGCCTTCGAGTTCTTTTCAAGTACACTTTACCCCTAGCTTGTCCCAAGTGTATGCCTTGTATCCTGTGTATGTGGACCAAGGTAGTTAACATAAGATAGTGTGGTAAAGCAGTTATTGTTATGATAGTAATGTATAAGGGGGGTTGTTTGAGGGTTTAATAAATAAGTTAGTTTTTGAGGTGTATCCATTAATCCCGTTGTAGTGGTGTAGATGATTGTATCCTAGACAACAGATCTGTTTCTAAAACCTTGAAGCATTAACAGGAACCCATGTTCCTTGGGGGCTGGTCCTATTTATTCCACTAATTTTGATACATCTTGATTCTAGCTATTGGCCCTTCTCATTAATACCCTATACCCCCACATAAGAAGTAAACTAATTCATAACACGGTCGGAGTGGACGGACGTCGCTTCGCCCTCCATCTTTAATCTCATATTTTAGACCTTCTGCATTAATAAAATATGCCTAATATATCACTAAACATTTGCTACGATCGCTGGGCACACGATCAACTATAGGCAATCACTGTGAACTGGTTAAAATTGTGCTTACCACAAAAGGGTCTTCTGCAGGGCACTTCTCAATGGGGCGGCGACACTCAAGGCGCCTCAGGCTACCCACAGAACTGCTTTAACTGCCCCCTCAACACCTGCAGTTCCTGACTTGAGCTGACACGCCTCCTAACTTATTCCTCAGTCGAGACGTCTGTCCACTTCCTTCCTCTTGAAGGAAGTGGACAGAGGGTTCAAACAAGGGTTCCTCTGTAACAGGGGCTCAAACGGAGCATGCCCTCCCCTCACGATTTCTTCACCTCAAGTGAGCTCAAGCTCCTCTCAAGCGGGCCTCACATCTCCAGCAAACTCTCCACATATTGTGTCAAGTCATTTACTTATTTTCTTTTTCACTGCCCCCATTCTTAAATTATCTATCAAATCCAACCAATTATTTTACATATGAATCATCATGTCTATATTTCGTTGACCTAGTCTGGCCAGGCCTGATAGAATAATTCTCAAAGGGGAGACTCGTTTTTCAGCTACCTGGGATCATAACAGTATACTCTCCAAAATCAGATATTATGTTCCTAACTCAGCTCTCCTCTCACTATATAATGCACTAATCTATCCCTATCTTAATTATGGTATCTGTGCATGGGGATCTACCACTGCAAACCACCTCAAGCCCATCATCACCCAGCAAAAATCTGCTATCAGAATTATAACAAACTCTGCTTTCAGACAACACTCAGCTCCCTTGTTTAAATCCCTTAACATGCTAAATATTAACTCCCTCCACACACATTCTCTTGTGTCAACTACATTTGCAAAACCCTGTTCTTAAATGCAAACCATGCTTCTAAACTCTCCCTGGACAGATGTAACCCATTATCACCACGCCAGAAATAAATATCTCTTTGATATCCCCCGGGTCAAACTTAATCTGTGTAAACACTCTATGAAAGGGACCTAGTCCATGGAACTCACTCCCTAGTGAATTGAAAAGCTGTCAAACTTTAGCCTCATTCAAAAACATAAAACAAAAAGTACCTAATTTCATCTTCGTAGTTTCCTACACTGAGCTTAAATTTGCTCTGTATCTAGTGTTACCCAATCTCCCAATCTTTATGTACTTAATCCAAACAACTCCTTCATTGTGTTCATTGCTGTCTTCTTTTATGTGTTAGCCATATGCTGTATTGTGCCTACTAATATTTGTTAAACTACCATTCAAGCTGTCATTGCAATCAATCTGAGTTACCTATGTGCTTTAATATACCTACAAATTTCTCTCATCTTTTATTGTTTTTCTTGCTATGTACCTTTTATCATTTTATGAATTTTGCTAGAATTTACCTACTTAAAATTTTCATACATTGAGGACCTGCCTGAAACACTGCGCATTCTAGTGGCTTTACAAAATGTAATTACTATGCTATGCAGCCTCACAATCCCAATGTACCTTCTTGTATATAAATAAATAAATAAATAAATAAATAAATAAATTATACTATGATACAGGAACACACAAACATGGGTCATGGAATAAATAACTAAATAACAAATTACCTTCTGATAGGTTTGTACGTTGTGTTTGTTTAATTTCAATAATTCTGCAGTAATTTTCTCCTCTTCCTTTCTTCTTTGAAGGCTTCAGATAATTTAGGTCATCAATATTTAAACTTCACTTGACGTATTTACATTTTTTCTGGAAAGCTGTGTTTATTTTCCAATATTCACGATCAAGGTTCTCTTTAGCTAAAATTGCTAGTATCTGGGGACCTTCTGTTAAAAAATATACATTCTGAATAGGACACAATTAAAGTGATAGAAATTATAATGGGATGATGGATTTCAAGCCAATTATGCTGAGCATAGAAAAAAATACTGTTGTTATTGTTAAAACAAAGTCTTACTGTATTACACAAGGTTGTAAAGTTTGATATTACTGTATTATAAATGCCATAATCAAATGATTTTATAAACAATACCATCATTATTGTCCGGAGTTATTCTTGGTACGTCTGGTAAATAAAGATAGTTTGTGGACAGTAGTAACACACTTAAGAATTATTAAATAATAAATACAAACTCCTTCACCTATGGTAGAGGAAAGTCTACTTGGAAGGATTCAATTTACATGAAATTAAGATTAGGATACAAATATATCTGGCAATACGGTGTTGATGTCAGTGAAAAAGATAAGGAGTGTAAATTATGTAGTATGCTGCACACCCACACCTTAGAACATTATGTATTAGACTGTCAACTTATTGATAACTATAGAAATAAGGAAATAAGTAGTGTACCACATCAAATTGTTTGGATGTGTGATAATGGTATGATAGACAGGATACTTAGGAGCTAAACGAATTTTGCCCCAATAGTGTAACACTTATATGCGGTGCTTACTATATTAACCTGCAATGTTAAATGGGATTCTTGTACTGTTATTTGTCTATTTGTACTCACTGAATTTGTGCGCCCCTTAAGGGACTTGAAGTAGAGGGGGGTAGAAATAGCCTAAGCTACTTTATCCCCTTGAGATGTATTTCTTTCTTGTCTCAATAAACATACTTGAACTTGACCTTGAAAAGATAGTTTTCAGGAGCCAAGAACGAATCTGCCAAAAAAATATTGGACTTTGTACATTCCAATTTGCTACAATAGCCAAATACTGCATACTAATACAAATTAAAAAACAAATTGGAAATAATAGCTAGGCTAACCTAACACAATGACATAATCTAACACTTCTTTATTTGCAATTTTGTCACAAGCTGATTAATTGATATTTTTTTACCTGCTAGTATGCTGGCTGGGGTCGATCTTCCAGGCATATTTATTCTACTCATTTGTGGTTATATTGCTACCGCAGTATGAGGATTTGTGACAGACACTGTACTGCTTTCTGTATCATCTACCTATTATAAAAACATAATTGATAAAACAACTTGTCTGCATACTCAAAAGTATTGGAATGTGAATATCAATATGCAGTAACATATTCTTCCAACACATAACAAGCAAAACTTTAATGCTGTAACTAGCTTTTGAAAATTATGTAACTAAACAGCAATGACACATTTGCATAATTTTCAATTAGTAAAATATTATATATAAAGGAATTATTTACATAAATACCAAGAAAACTTTACATACCATGCCCGAATCTCGGATCACGTGTGTTATTGTTGTTGAACGAATGCGCCCGTGATCACATGTTTACATTCACTACGATGAAACAAACAACTTTTAATTTGATACAGCTTTTTATATCAACTGTTTTACTTAAATTATTTTTCTGTTATAGGTTTTAAATATAATTAATATTTGCTTCTTTCTTATACCATTTGTAATTAATGTCATAAAGCTTTACCATCTGAATGCACCAAACTGTGCCTTTTCATATATCCAAACTGAAGTTGCAAAATTTATGTGAACACCCAAAAATGGATATATCCATGCAAACCGAATCATATCCTGCTATCTGGAGACTGGTTAGTATTTTTTCCTACTAACAGGTGTAGGTTATGTGATATTCGTATTCATCCAGGAGGGTTGGTAAATATCAGTGGAACAGCCTACCCGCCGAAGGGTAAACGACAAACATCTGTTAACTTTTCTTTTGAAGTATAGCTGGAAAATATCATCAAGGCAAACCACCGGCAAGCTGCCGATTTCCTTTCCTCTTCAAGGCTATTATTGTTAATGTCTCTCACGGTAAACCTATGTAAAATCAGAAAAGTTTTTTCAATTGGACGGGAGGCTGCAGGAGAGGTGATATCGGGAGACGCTTTGCTTCGTGGTTGATGAATAAATATTTGACTGTTACTCAAGACTTGAGCATTGTTTCCTACAGTTGGACTCTTATGTGAGCACTTGACGGTCAATGGTTGTCGTTCTTCTTTATGATAGGTTTAGTTTACTGTTCAGTGGCCAGTATTATTCAGTTTATTGGTCATTGCGTTGGCATCGGTTCTCATTGAAGAACGAGCAAAAACTGGAATGATTTAAATCGTCATTCAAATCGTTATCTCATACCTTCTGTCCTTTGAATGTCAGTGACTGTGCTTCTGCCATACTTAACTCCCTCAAAACCTTGCACTTTTCCTGATACCTTAACCTATAAAGGCCAAAATTGTGCAAAACATATTGTCAATTAATAATGTGGAGGCGGTCGCCTAGGAGTTATGGCTGACCATAACCATTACATGGTAATCAACATACACAGAAATGTGTAGAAAACGGGGAAAATAGCGGCTCACCTTGAGCTGCTATCTTCTCGCAGGAGGGCTGAAGCAATGCAACGGCTTCTAGGGGTGAGGATGGGCGAGGTCCGATGGTAGCTGGCCAATACGGGTTGCTGGATAACCACCGTCCAGGGAGCGTCACTAACAGGTCCTTCTGCGGTCAGGTGCGGTTCTTTTCTGCCCTCTCTCTCTCGCCTCCAGTCATGCACGTGGGTGATGCGCAGACGCACGGCGTCGGACTGCCGCCCACCAATCAGGAGCGGCTAACATAAGAAATATTCCCTCTGGCGGGCACTTTGAATGTGATTCCCTCCACACTCCCCCCGTCCCTATAAAACAAGTGATGTATTAGAAACTTAATTTAAACTTAGTATGTCCTTTTGGAAAGGACTCTCCACCGGCTTCACATTGAGGGGTGAAATGGTATATATAGCAACAGAAGAGAATATTTGGTTTGGTTCTAAATATATCTGGTTTGACTAACAAACCAGAATATATCTGGTTTGACTAAAAGAGAACATTTAACAATTTAAATACAGAGTATACTTCTTTGTGAAATTGTTGATGATTATTGTACTGACATGGTGTTTGTTGATCTAATTCTTGTGATTGAACGAAGTAGTACTATTTTGGTGCACTGAACTGATCATGATTTATTTACACTGCACACAACAATGCACTTTTTTTCTTTCTTTCAAAATTCACCCCTAGGGATTCACCCTAGTAATGGCCTACACGCTTAAGCGCTGCTTCTTGATTATGGTTCCTTCCTTGACACAGCAACACTTTCCACACATCTCACCCCCAGGATCCCAAGGGAAAGCAATTAGATCTGTGCCTTCCAGAAACTGACCTCCTGCTAGTTTTTCATTTATTTTCTTCTGAGAACACCTTTTCGAATTGTGCTGTAAAAAGCCCTGCTTCTTGTAAGGAATTGGCGCCTTCCTGTGGTTCCTCCTGCTATAATTACATTTCCCACTGAGCAGCTCCTGTCATCTAACTTCTCCCTTAAAATGAGATGAGGAGACACCCTCATGTCGTTGTTCTACATTCTTAATTAATCTTCCTGAAGATTGGAAGTTCAACAGAGTTACTTCCTGATCCTGGCTTGTTTGTGCAGTAAAGGCAAGGTTCTGAAGTGCCACTTCTGTCCCGCACTGGAGCACTGAAGGAACTTCACCTGATGTGTTCCCATCTAGTGCAGCCAAACTCTGCTGGTCATCCTTGTCCTAATCTGCTGCTTCTTTCCCTGAGTCCGAGACAATACTAATATTGTCTGAACGAGTACTTTTTTCTAACCCCTCCCCTGAAGATTGGATATTTGTCTGGGCAGTCTCCTGCCCATGATCAGGTTGTTCTACTAGTGTGTGGTCCTGAAGTACGCTCACTTCCCTGGTCCTGAACTCTAGCATTGAGGGAACTTCACGTGGTGAGCTTTCAAGCTGCATAGATGAAACCAGCTGACCCTCTGCAGGGTTATTCAAAGATGAATAGTGAATATCATTGACTTTTAACATTAGATTACTTACAACATTCCAGGGACGTACCCTAGGTAGACGCTGTGGGCCTGGTGGTGGCTTAGTCGGATTTAGGCCTGTTGAGCCGACCCATCCATGTTTAAAGACGAATTCTCCTCGTTGAATGAAACATGAAACTTATTGTCGGCATGTTCGCCCTGTTTGTGGCCTTCATCCCAGCTATCCTGGGATCTTTGGCATTCGTGAGCAAAGTGGCCCTCTTCCCCACATAGGTAACAATTATTATTCCGCCTAGGTGATGGGGTGCGTTGGCCCTGAGGTGATGTGATAGCGTTTGTGAGACGCCTCAAACCCTCACATACCTCGTCCAATTTGTCACGAACCCCTGAGATCCTTGAGGCAACTTCGTCTAGTTTTGCTTTCATGCCTGTCAATTTATCTAGCTTTGTATCTATTCCCGCAAGAGAGGGAGAACCTGATCCAGCATTTGTATGCCGGCGAACCCCGTTACCATGACCTGATAAACTATCAGCCGGTGACGAATTTGGAGATTTTATGAGTGTCCGTGAGCGGAGGCGGGAAGCCAAACTACTCCGGACTGGTTGTTCGTATCGGAAAGGTCTACCCACAGCATTTATCCACACTACTGGCCCTTGGGACCACTGCTGCTGGGAACTATGTGAGGATGACCCTGCTGACCCGTGAATAGCAACAGAATTATGCTGAAATGTCTGAGCCCTATCAATGGCTTTTTCCATGGAAGAAATATTAGCGTTGGAAATATATTCTGCTAAACGCTTATCCAGCAAACCTTGGCCAAATCGCATGATTGCCATTTGCTCTTCCTCTCCCCTTTCCAGATGTTTGTAAGCTCGATGAGCCAAGTGCTGGACTCTATCAGCCCATTCTAAGATTTCCTCAACATTCTCCTGGTGGGCCTGAGAAAATTTCATTATTGCCACATCTAAAACCTCCCTATCTCCAAATCTCTTTTCAAGTTTGTGTATCATGCGAGTGTAATCAAGTGATGGTTCTCGGTCTAGTATTCGGTTGCAAAAATCACTAGCTTTTTCCTTAAGACACCAACCCAAGTTTGTTAGAGAAGTCGTGCCACTCCAATCTTTTTCCGCTGCATACGATGTGAAACGGCGATAGAACGGAGTCCAATCAGATTTACCATCATAATCGAGTTCTCGTGGTGGTGGACAGAACGAATTATTCCTTCGACCATGACTGTTACACTCTCGTGGAGACGTGGAGTCATCCGAATCAAAATCCTGAGAGCTAGCTGACAACCTTCGAACTGGATGACGAGTGGAATGAAACGGACCCTTAGTAGAAATATGTCCCTGTCTCTGAAAACCAGAACTATGCAAACCATGGGTAATACAAGGAGGAGACCTACGTCTGGTGTGACTGCGTGTAGCTGCATTTCCAGAGGCAGCGGAGGCATTCCCATCGGTTGATGGCGAGTTTGAACGTCTCCTAGTGTTTGGTTCTGCTATTGTGTTGGAGCCTGAGCCATGAGGTAGTGGGTCTGTGTCAAAAGATATGGCATTCAACAAGAGGAGTTGTAATCTTAAGGTGAGAAATATGATGGATGTTGTCTGCCGTGATAGTGCGTGTGTCTAAACTTGACAATTCTGTTGGCCAGTGTGTTCGACCACTGTACGACCACGGTAATTTTATTAGATCAGTTACAGACGCCAAGTTAATGCGTATGCGGGGCATCTTGCAGTAATGAAAAGCCGCAGCTCGGAACTAGTCTTTAGCAAAATGTATGTTCTCAGCCAAAGTAAACCGGCAATGAATAAAAATAAGACTCGTCAGGGAATAGGCCTTAATTCTAGGGATGGTCAAGAATAGTACTCTGCTTCCAGGTCTGTAACAAATGGAAACAGGTGCCGCTCAAGAATTATCCAGTATGTTTGAGGTACCCCTTCACTGTACGATGTCCACAAAATTGGAGAAAAACAGGGTGGCCCCCAATAATTAGGATGACCTGACCCCAATGTTTTTCCCTCCCAAAAAGTTTTAAAAGTTGGATTGCACTTGGTATGGTCTTCAACACTCAATAGGACTGGATAATCGCAAGTTTGTACACTTGATCATGTACTGTAATTTAGGATCATGCACTTAAATCTAAGATCATGCACTTAAATTTAGGGTGTAAACATACATTGTGCTCTTACAAGTATATGTTGGGTAAGAACCCTTCTCACTTATTTCTAAGTATTTTCACTGGTCACTTGTAGGAATGTATCAAACCAGCATGTGTCCCTAGAAAGTGGACATATGCAAACCACAATGTTTCAAATTTCAATGTTTCAAATATGTAATCCTCAGTATCACTCACTTAACTAATATATGTCAGTATATTTCACCCAAGCGTTTCAAGTAAATGTATTTAATATTACTGAAAACTAAGTTTATGCACTAATATATATATTTATCAATCAACCTGTATCAACCCTGGCTAACACCTACATTAACCTCAGTGTTGCACAACCAGGTGGCGCTGCCACCCACAGGGAAGCAGCCAAATCCCGTAAGTATAGAAAACTGGATCACCACTACAATTTTGTCCCCCATTGCTTCTGAGACACTCGGCGCCTGGGGTAAAAGTGCTACCAGTTTTTTGAAGGAACTGGGTTCTAGGCTCATTGAAACAACAAGGGACCCAAGAGCTGCAAGCTTTCTTTTCCAGCGCCTCAGTGTGGCGATACAGAGGGGAAATGCGCACTGCATCCAGGGTTCCTGCCCGCCATCTGAGGAGCTGGAGGAACTCGACAACCTATGATAACCATCTTTGTAACCCATATGTAACTCCTTTTTTGTAACAAAGTTCAAATAAAGTAAATATATATGTGTACATACAAAAGAATGGGGGTGGTAGGAGAAGATAATATTAGTGTTCAGTGAGAAACCACAAGGTCTCCTCTGAATACTTTTTATTTTCTTCTCCGAGGCTATGGGTCCCCACATTGGCACCAGAGGTGGTACCCTCACAAACTATTTATCAATGAATATATAGTTCAAAGTTCATGCACCTGTAACAGAACAACACACGTATTTCAGATGAATAGGTAAGCTCAATGGTGCTCCCAGGGAAGAAATATGGTTTCCTTTTCTCAGGTTCTCAGTACACCAGCACTAATTTGCTTGACACATATGTCGCTCCGGAGACATATATAGATAAGGAAAATCTGTGCAGCCAAAGTAGAAGACAGCCCAGTGAGATGTTACAAACACTTGTGTATAGCTGAAGCCACTGAGTCCTCCACGGCCGTGAGTAAACAATAACACTGAGCCCGGATACACTCGTGAACAAAGGCTGAATCCGTGAGTTAGTAACTTCCTCCTCACTCCTATTATAATCACAAAAATACTGAACACTCCGAATTCTGATGTAGAATATCCAGAAAAATAGTAAATGCAAAGAAAATTGATGGTACAACCTTAGTGGTAAGTGGAAACGGCAACTGGAGGGGCGGACGCCAACTGGTAGAGTAGATGCCAACAGGTGGGGCGGGCTGGCAGCATGTAGGAAAAAGTATGGCGTCGGCGTGGCTTGGTGATGGCGTCGTCTTGAGAATAATGAATATTCACCAAAATTCACAAAAAATAGAGAAAACTGCCAAGATTGGAGAAAATTTATACTGTAAAGAGGGCAAAAAATCTGGGAAATGAATCTAACGTCGAGAAACTTGCTGGATGCATGGGGGTTGTAGAACACTCTTGAATCACGAACAGGGATATGACGAAGTGTATATAAAATCACAGGGAAATGCAAGAAATGTGGAATAAAGCACAGATGCTGGAAACAGGAACCACAGTAACTCAGACAACGCAGCTGGAAAGCATAAATCAAGTCCTAGCAAACTGGAGAACATCTAAGGTGCAACCGACGACAGTAAATTTTACTAATGTTGAACACAAAGTCTCAATCACATGTAGCAGGATAATCATGCGTACAGCGCGACGAGGTCCTCTTGATCACCGTGTAGGCCCATTACTCACTGCGCCAGTGTGGAGGCAGTCGCCTACTGGTTATGGCTGACCAACCACGTAGTAATCAACATACACAGAAATGGGTAGAAAACGGGGAAAATAGCGGCTCACCTTGAGCTGGAATCTTGTCGCAGGAGGGCTGAAGGAATGCAACGGCTTCTAGGGGTGAGGATGGGCGAGGTCCGATGGTAGCTGGCCAATACGGGTTGCTGGATAACCACCGTCCAGGGAGCGTCACTAACAGGTCCTTCTGCGGTCAGGTGCGGTTCTTTTCTGCCCTCTCTCTCTCGCCTCCAGTCATGCACGTGGGTGATGCGCAGACGCACGGCGTCGGACTGCCGCCCACCAATCAGGAGCGGCTAACATAAGAAATATTCCCTCTGGCAGGCACTTTGAATGTGGTTCCCTCCACAATGACATCTGGCCTGACTGAGTATACGCAAAATTTAAGAAAAGAAAACGGCCCACCTGTTACATCTGAGAAAACGAAATTATTGTTTCAGGAGAATATATGGGGAGATCAGAAGGTAAATGTAACAGCACCATTAGTGCAATTATGTACTAATGATAAATGTCAGTAAATGTGCTTATTACATTTAGTGTTAAAACGTACTGTCTATTCAGATGATGGATTGAAATTTCCACTCTTTAATTTCATCGTTAGTGGTTCCCTGAAAATTGTCGACTGTTACGACCCTGGATTCTTAACTGGAAACCAGAGGTCAATTTAAGTTCTAAATAATTGTAGACATTAATTCATAGGATTGGATCATGTGAGAAGGACGTTTAATTAACAATAAATTTACATTCATGGATTCTTAAAACCTGGGCATGCATTTGTTCCCATCTTCCTTGCCAGACATGAAAAGAATCTTGTTACTCACAGAGCATTCAGACTCTGTGCTTGTTGATTATTAAATATAATATAAAGCTAAATATCAGCTATTCTTAGAATTGGCAAAGTAACTAGTAATGAATGTCTGGGAATACTTGTGATGATTGCTACTGTACGATAAGTCGAATATCCGCCAGCAACATCATTGTAGGCTGAGAGAGCTGCTTGCTGGTTCTTGTCTGTGGCGGCTGTGGTGGAGACTACACCTTTAATGTGGGCTCTATTCTCCTCCTCCTTTCTCCTCTCCCTGTACCCTAGGTCCAAGATAAGTACCTTTCTCCAATTTTACGGTGCTACTAGTTAGGTGTATGTTTAAGAGAGTGTGTATTCTTAGCCAGTGATTTGATATTCCTAATTGTACTCTAGGGTGATTGTGGAACCACGTGTGCTCAAGTTTACCAGGATACCTCGAGCCTTTACAAGTGTCCTTCTCCAAGTAGTCTTTACCCTAGTTTGCAATTGTAAACCTTGCATCCTGCTTATGTGGACCAAGGTGTTTAACGTAAGGTAGAGTGGTAAAGTTATTTACTGTAGTTTGTGGGGGTTATTAGAGGGTTTAATAAATAAGGAATTAGCTTGGAGTATCTTTCATCCTGTTGAAGTGGAGTAGATGAGCTATTGTAGACAGCAGAAGTTAATCTAGCCAAGCAAGTATTCATTGTTGGTAACATTCTTCCCTGGGGGCCAGGGCCTATCTAATCTCCACTATTTTAAGAACTCCAGTGATTTTCACTGTTGAACCTCTCAGTACAACAACCTTCTTGCCCCCCATAACATCAACATACAAATTATTGCTAATCTCAGCCTTGTAAGAGCTATTAGACTTCTTAAGATGTGTATCCAGTGTTGCCTGGAGTAAGAATGGTGAAGATGTTGCTCCGAACAGTACTGATGCAAACCTATAGGTGATGGCGTCGCTATTAGGATCATGTGGATCTTTCACCCAGAGAAATTTAGTAAAGTCACGATCCATCTCTTGCAGGCCTACTCTTAAAAAGGCCTTGCTGATGTCGGCCGTCTAGGCGAAAGTGCTGGAACGAAATCGTAACAAAACATCTTGTAGTCTTTGAGTTAGACTTGGGCCAGTTTGTAGACAATCATTTAGTGAAACGCTTTCTGCCTTTAATTTGGTGCTGCAGTTGAATACACTCCTAATTGGTGTCGTAACTGAATCTTTCATGACAGGAGGATGTGGCAAGTAATGGCCTGATTTATGGTTGTCTTGCTCAACAACTTCTATAAACTTATTAGTAAGTTGCTGCTGTATCAAGTCATGATACAGTTGTAATTTATCTGGTTGCTTCCGAAGCCTAGTTAATTGTGAATTTAATTGGGCTAAGGCCATGAAATAATTTACTGGATGCTGTGGGTGGTTCAACTTCCACGGAGTCTCACCCAATATTGATTATTTTGAAAAATAACAGAATCAAGACATTATTAGTAAGTCTATGTGTGGTCTGGACTAGGTTGATCAGGGATTATGCCCAAGGTGTCCAAATCCCATAATTAGTATTCAGGGGGATTAGATTCATCCTCGGTTTCGTCTCTGACATGTAGTGGTGACTGCTCTAGGCCTAGTCACGCTACTATTAAATTATTTTGTTTATTACTAATAGATTTAGATTTTTGTTGGATCAATACCAGTCCTTTGAGTAATTTACCCCTAGCTGACAGCAACAAATTTACACCTCATTGCCTGGTGCATCCAGTAATAAATTTATAGTAATAGTCAGCTCCAATAAGAATACCTACGTCGTTGAGACAGTCTGTATTCATGTTATGGTCCGCTAGCCTATACCACTGCGTTTAAGAAATTTGACTGTGTGAGCAAGACCTGTAACATGTAGATCAAAGGGGATCTTGTCAACAACTATGGCTTGAGATCTCGCTGGTGCTGACTCTTAAACGTACCAAGACCTTAACAACTTGGTAGTCACGAGGTCCACTGTTGGTTAGGAATCCAAAAATATTTATTTTCACTCGTGTAGTAGAGTTCAGTTTCAACTTATCAACTAACTGTTGAGAAATAAAGTTTTTTTGCGAACCTTGGTCAAAGAGACCACGAGTGGAAATCCTAGATCCCTTGGTGATTAATTTTAATGGAGTCATTGGTAATGTAGTTGTTTTACACGACTCTGTTGCAAGTACACTTATGTTTTGATGCAACTTGCAATACTGTACTGATGAAAATTTTGTGGAATTCTCATGAGGATTAGTTGCTCTTGATTTATCATTACCACATAAGGAGTAATGGTGTCTACCCTTGTTGCACTTGTTGCACATGCATAAGGAGACAGTACAGCTATTAGGGTCATGAGGACCTATGCACTTTGTGCATCAGTGTAATTCTTGCAAACGATGTATTTTGGAATTACGGCCTGGGTAAGTACTACACTTGTAAGTAAGATGTTCATTATTGCAGAACAAACCCTTCTTCATTGTGGGAGAAGTGGTAGGAGTTGCACTCACTACTGAGGTTGATGGGTTCACTGTGTAGATACCTACATTTCCAGATTTACATTTGGGAGATGATTTATTGGAATTTGGTTTTACTGCAGTAATGGCAGTACGTTGGGGTTTATGATGAGAATTAGTAGAGAAGCTTGACACACTCCTCCCGTCTTGATTGGCTCTTTGTCTTTCGACTAGAGTGTGTATACCTTCTGTGATCTCGTTCATGATCAGAGAGGTTTTGTTGTGCAAAGTACACAATTTGTCTAAAGTTTCCCTTGGTAATTTATGCTTTACAACTTCTCTTGTCATCCATTCAGCAGTCTGAATTTGGACTTTGAGGCTCAAGGCCTTGAGTAGAGACTCTAGTTCTAGTCTGAAGGTTTGAAGAGATTCTGTAGAAGTGTTAGGAACTGATAGATCCAACAAATTTTGAACTGAAATAGTAATAGTCCTTTCTTTGTTATCATAGTTGCTCTTAAGCAATTGAACAGCTAGGTCGTAACTATCAATGGTCAGGGTTATATTTGAGATTACTTTCAAAGCTTCATCTTGTAATAAACCTTGCAAATAAGTGAACTTGGTTGTTTTGGGAATGTTAGTTTTGGAATCTACTGCATCCACAAATTTCTTCCAGAAGTCATCTCAATTTTCATTCTCACCACCAGAGAATGCGGGTAGATTGATCTGGAGTAATTTAACATCAAGTTCTGGAATTGCTGTAGAAGCTGTGGTTAATTTATTTTTAGCAATTAGCCTTTTAAAGGGTTAAAGTTTAACTTGTACGTAATCTTCGAACTGAGTTAAATTATTTACAATGTCATCAAGTAGAGTTTCACCTATTAAAGTTATGTAAAGTTCTGTCACGTATAAATTCATATGTTGCTTAATTCGCTCAAATTTATTTTTGGCAACTTGAAAGAAGCTTTCTAGCTCAAAATAGTCAACAGATGACTGTTGTGACAGATTTTGACATTTGGTAATCTATCGAGTTAAATAACCTTTCAGACCTGTAATGGCGTTTTTCATTCTGTCACCCGCTTCCATCTTGTTGGTTAATAAGCTGAGTGATTTTCTTTATTTTCAATAAATTAATTCCTATTGGTTTCTTTTAAATATTATTATTATATTGTATTAAGAACATAAATTATTGATTTAGTTATGTTAGTTTAGGTTAGGTTAAGACAGGTTAGGTAGGGTTGGTTAGGTTCGGTTATATATCTACATTAGTTTTAACTAAAAATTTTAAAAATTTGCTCATACATAATGAAATGAATAGCTTTATCATTTCATAAGAAAAAAATGAGAAAAATATTGAATTTCTCGAAAACTTGGCTTATTACGCACATCGGGCCTTGCATAGTGTTATGATCCCAGGCAGCCGAAAAACGAGTCTCCCCTTGAGAATTATTCTATCAAGCCTGACCTGACTATAGGGTCTGGGAAATATAGAGGTGAAGACTCCGATGTAAAATAGTTGGTCGGATTTAGTAAACAGTTTGAGATTATGGGCAGTGAATAAGAAAATAGATAAATGACTGGTTAGGAGATGTGGACAATTTGCTGGAGGCGTGAGGCTCGCTTCTGGAGGGCTTTGACCTCACTTGAGGCCAGACATCGCAGGGGGAAGCTGTGCTCTGTTTGAGCTCCCGTCAGAAAGGAAGTCCTAGTGATATATCTCCAAGAGAAGAGAACCGTGGATGTGCCAGCGGTAGAATCGAGCTGGGAACATTGTGGTCTCAAGTTCTGGACGGCGAGAGAGTATTAAGCCGCCCAGAGATATTTTCGTGGGATGTGGAAGCGCCCTGATCAAACGCCAACAGAGGGAGAGCGCCCTCGACTAGGCAATCTGTGGTAAGCACGATTTAAGCCAATTCATAGTGATTGCTTGTAGTTGGTTGTGTGCCCAGCGACAGTAGCAATGTTTATTGATAAGTTAGATATGTTTTGATAAGGCAGAAAGCCTAAAATAAGAGAGTGGAGAGGGAGGAACACGGAGCAACATCCGTCTCCTCTGAGCGCTGGCAGGTGACTGAGGGAGTCGCTCCGGGCGGGCGGCGGAGGACCCTCCCAGAGTGAGTGAGGCCCGCCGGGCGAGGTGGAGCATGGACTAGCCCAAAATGGGGGAGTCCACTCTCACAGTATGTAGAGAGCAGAGAGATGATGGAGGCAAACACATTGTGTGGTTATTTTTTTTTATGTGTTTAAGGGGAAACATTTTTATTGGAGTGTCAATGGGTTGCAGGTTTGTCTTTGGGGAAGAAGTTGCTGAGAACTTCGAAGCCAGCACAGTGGGAGTAGTTGATGAGACTCAAGGTAGTGGAGGAGAGGACCTCGAGCTGTGAGGAGAAGCAGTGAAGAGGAGTGTCACATGATTCTGTAGAGGTGGTGAAGCACCATAGTTGCTCGAGGGAACTTCATGGTGTAGCAGCCAGGAGAGCTGTGGAGGACCCTAGTAGAGGTAGTGAAGCACCATAGTTGCCCAAGGAAAACTTCATGGTGTAGCAGCCTGGAGGAGCTGTAGAGGATCCTGGTAGTTAAACCCGGAAGAACCTATAGATATCAGGGTAGTGAACTTCCAGATGTGGAAGGGAAGTTCTAAATGATCACTTGTAGGGAGTTGATAGAGTGTTTGTCTTTAGCGTGTAAGACGCAGTGAAAGGCGAGTGATAGTTTGCCATTTTTGTACCAAGGAGTGTTTATATTGAAGCATAGAGTTACAGACGTAGGCTGGATTACCTACAGATGTATGTGTTCTAAGGCTGATAGGGTGATCGATGATCATTGTTGTGTATCAAGGAACGTTTATACTGATATATATAACTGAAAACTCAACAGTTGTCCTGGGGACCATTCAGGCTTGTTCGTACTGATATATATATGTTATTGCACTCATACGCTGATTTTCCTTGTACATGTTTATAGATATATATATATTCTCTTGCTGATAGTACAACATTGTGTTATAAGACTTGATCTACCTGAGGAGGTTGGTAATATTAGGTGGTGAATCAGGAGATAGGATACCACTAGATAAGCAGATGATAGAGTTCTGATTGTGTTGGAGTGCAACCTGACTGAAATAGTATAGAGTGTAGGATTCATTATTATTATATGTGTGTATGTATTGTGTATGTGCTTTGTCCAGTAAATGTATTCAAATTTGCTGGTGTTTGCCCTTGTCCTAGTGAGGCTTCCCAGGAAATAGTAAAGAAAGAGAGAGAGAGAGAGAAAGAACCAAGAACCACCGCTGTGGACAGGGTAGGACGGAAAACTAGTAAGTCAAAAGGGATTGAGGAGATCATATCCCATAAGGAGAGAGTGGGGAGTCACAGCGGCTCGAGTGGGTGTGTGAACATGACAACGAGGCTAAGCATTGGAGCTGCATCCCCTAAACATGTGACGTTGAGCCCCTCGCCAAGAGCCAGAAGCGCCCATGGTGATCTCCTGGTAAAGTATAGGCACTCCACCGAGTTGTGGGTTGGGTTGTCCATAAAGATGGATCAACAACACAACAACACCACCAACCTGCACTATAATAATAGTGAGGGTACTATAATAAACCTGCACTATAATAAAGGTTTGTGAGGGTACCACCTCTGGTGCCAATGTGGGGACCCATAGCCTCGGAAAATAAAATAAAAAGTATTCTGAGGAGACCTTGTGGTTTCTCACTGAACACTAATATTATCTTCTCCTACCACCCCCATTCTTTTGTATGTACACATATATATTTACTTTATTTGAACTGTGTTACAAAAAAGGAGTTACATACGGGTTACAAAGATGGTTATCATAGGTTGTCGAGTTCCTCCAGCTCCTCAGATGGCGGGCAGGAACCCTGGATGCAGTGCGCATTTCCCCTCTGTATCGCCACACTGAGGCGCTGGAAAAGAAAGCTTGCAGCTCTTGGGTCCCTTGTTGTTTCAATGAGCCTAGAACCCAGTTCCTTCAAAAAACTGGTTGCACTTTTACCCCAGGCGCTGAGTGTCTCAGAAGCAATGGGGACAAAATTGTAGTGGTGATCCAGTTCACTATACTTACGGGATTTGGCTGCTTCCCTGTGGGTGGCAGCGCCACCTGGTTGTGCAACACTGAGGTTAATGTAGGTGTTAGCCAGGGTTGAGCCGTGTAGTCCCATACCAACTGCTTGCCATTCTTCCAGGGGTTCACTGTGATACCATCCGGGCGACCAATAAGAGCATCAGAGTTACGGGGCGTTAGGTAACAGGGCTCTCTTTCAGCTGGGCATCCAGCTGTGTTGAGGCTCCTCTTGATGATGTCGTTAACTTCATTGTGCCTCGAGTGCCATCCCCCTGTGCTTTGGCAGAGTAGGCCATGGTGGCCGTACCTGTCAGCCACCACCTCGCCGCAAATACACCTATATCTGGTGTGGATTGGGGCAGCAAGGCGGAGGGCCACAGCAATTCGGAGGGCGTGTGGTGTGAGACGCGTGCCAGTTGCCGACATTGGGGTTGCTAACAGGAAATCCCCTGCATGTGGTGCTGCTACTGCTGTGAGGCGAGCAATGTCGTGTTGTGTTGTTGCAGCACCCAGGCACTCTGCAGCAACTTGGTCTACAATGGGGCCATCCCAGCTGGATTGCTTGTGGGCTTTTGGGGATGGTAGTTGAGGTGATTGGCCTGCACGAGAGGCCCACTCTGTGGCACAGCGTGTAAAATTGGGATCATGTACACCTGCCAGCTGATGTAAGTGGGCAGGTAGAATTTCCTTCACAAGGTCGTCGGATGCTGATAAGGAGGACAGGAAGGCTGGAACAGCGATTTGCGTTGTTGTTCGAACTCCGAGGCCCCCATGTCTTACGGGAAGAGAGGCTTGTTTCCACTGTAGGTCATCGAGAGAGAGGTTAAGAGCTTTTTCTAGCATTGATTTCAGTAACCGGTCATACTCCCTTAGTTTTTGGCTACTGTAAGATGGTGAACACCTCAGAAAGTAGGTTAACCTGGGGAGGGACAGACATCTTGTGATGAGGTAGAGTGCATCATGAGCATCAATATCCTCAATCCTCCCATCCATCCTCTTAAGGTCGGCGATTTTCTTATCAAGGACCTCATCGATGGCTTTCAACCCCAGGGGAGCTCCGAGGAGTGTGCTGTCTTCAGGTTTAGTTTTATGGATATTTGGCAGAAGACCCTCTATTCTCTCTACGATGCCCTGGTTGGAACATATTATTTCACATTTAGAAGGGTTCAGGGTGAGGCCTAAAACTGCAGCTTGCTCCTTGATTTTTCTGATGTCCTCCAGGAGGGAGTCTTGGGAACCAGCTAGGGTACCATCATCCAAGAACCAGATGTTAAGCTCGCTGGACAGGACCTCTGTGACTTGTTTGATGACTAAGCAGAAAAGGAGAGGAGCAAGGGGGTCACCCTGTTGGACGGCTTCTCGCGAGTCAATTTCATGTTCGCCAAAAAGTAGCTTAAGATCCATACTGTAGCATGAATGTACAAAAGGGTAGAGGGAAGGGAAATGAATATGAACCGCACGGAGTACAGCATCCCTCCGCACCAAATTGAAGGCATTTTTGAAATCTAGCTTGATAAGGGCCTTTTCGTCTGTGATGTTGGCGATGAAGGCTCGAGCTGCATGGGCTGCCACCTCACACCCTTGTGGAATGCCAAACCCGAGCTGTTTTGGCTTCAGCATGTTAGCCGCTGCATCACTAACTGTTCTTGCAGCTGCCTTTGCGACGAGACGCCGGAGAGAATTGCCCACAGCTATTGGCCTGATCCCTCCATCCTTTTTCTTTAGAGCACAGAGAGATTCTCCAAAAAAGATAGGTCTTATGGACGCTGGTATGTTGCCAGCTAGACATGTGTTGGTGAATCTGGTTAGTTTCACCAAGAGGTTCTTTGCAATGTCACCCAGTGCAGGGTTGAGCATTTGCTTGAGGTGGTTGGGTTTTAGTCCTGTGAACCCACCTGCTGATCCTGTAGGGAAGGACATGGCTGCTTTATGGACCACAGATTCAGCCACCCAGAGAGGTTCTGCTCCGGTAGCCCCCACTTGTACAATGTCGTCCTCACGTGGAGCCCTGGGTGGGTGTTTCTCCCTTAGGGCTTGAGCTGTTGCGGCATCTCTGTCGGCAATTGAGTCCTCACTGGTGATGACTCTTATTGCGCCAATAGTGTTTCCTTCTTCTATTTTCTTGGTGACTGATGTTCTGATTTTTGATGTCTCGGATATGCCACTGTTGCTCTTCCTGCCGTGGGTGTTTCTCGCGCGAGTGGGAAGGCGCACCTGGTTGTCCTCCCTGGGAAAATCATTTATAGCTTTGATGACTGAGGCAGCTAAGGTTTTGTCTCTCCTTGCAGGGGTGGCTAGACATATGTTGCCAAACATTAGGAGGTTGTGCCATGCTTGGGTCGTTCCAGGAGAGTCGTTGACCTTTCTCAGGAGGGCAGATAATTTGGCTGCTGCATGGGGGCGGGCTGCTTTAGGGATGTGTTGCAAGGTTCTGGCCGATGTTGCTTTGATAGCTTCTAATAAATTTTCTGTTGGAGGGCGTTCAGAACCCAAACACCTGACTCCGTTGTTGGAATGAATGCGCACATTATCGTCCCTCAACCGGATATAGCATACCCTGTCACACGTCTGACATCTACCGTGTCTATCCCTGCTTGATGGCTCATCTTGGCTTGGAGAAGCCTGGCTATCTGTCGAGAGCTGCGACATGGGCGGGCGCTGGGCGGGAGGGTGGACGGCGGGTGGAGATTGGAGGGTGGGCGGCAGTTGGAGGCTGGGGGGATGATCAGCTGGCCGTGGCACCTACTACTCAGATGAGTGGTAATACATATACCACCTCTATACAAAGTGTGGGTATACACCCACTACACAATATGTGGGTATACATTGGGTGGGTGGGTGGCGTAGACACACATGGGAGCCTCCCGGCTTCTATGGGCGGGTGGCAAGGTGGCCTCGTGGGTGGGGAGGCGACGTGGTGGGGTGGGTAGGAGGGGGAGAGCAGGTACTTCCCGGCCTGGGCACTGGGTGGGGGCGGGGGTCAGGGCGACACTAACACTGGTATAATTCCCCCGTATATCACTGCACAATAATGAATGAATCACACACTTGTAATCTGACTCACTGCACGTGTGATGTACTAACAATATCATAGATATGTTGCGCCAATTATCGCTGACAACGTAACTTGTTCAGCAAAACTTTCAAAAAAAAGAAAAACACAAAACACTGTTTGGCACACGCGTAACCCCCACCTCTCTCTCCTGACCACACAACACCCCTCACTCACCCCCCACCTCCCCTCACTATGGGAGGCCTGCAGGGTCCATCCTGGCCCCTCACTCCAGCCTCCATGACTCCACACTGCCAACCCACCTGTTTTGATAAGTTTTGATAAGTTTTCACATAGATGGTACACCGTAGGCACATATATATATATATATATATATATATATATATATATATATATATATATATATATATATATATATATATATATATATATATATATATATATATATGTCGTACCTAGTAGCCAGAACGCACTTCTCAGCCTGCTATGCAAGTCCCGATTTGCCTAATAAGCCAAGTTTTCATGAATTAATTGTTTTTCGACTACCTAACCTACCTAACCTAACCTAACCTAACTTTTTCGGCTACCTAACCTAACCTAACCTATAAAGATAGGTTAGGTTAGGTTAGGTAGGGTTGGTTAGGTTCTGTCATGATTCTACGTTAATTTTAACTCCAATAAAAAATAATTGACCTCATACATAATGAAATGGGTAGCTTTATCATATCATAAGAAAAAAAAATTAGAAAATATATTAATTCAGGAAAACTTGGCCTATTAGGCAAATCGGGCCTTGCATAGTTGTTGTAATCCACAAGTTAGTAGGAATTATTAGCTAGAGGATCATTACTACAACACTTAACGAAAGATGATTAGAAGTACATGTTAAGTAGACAGACTATGGATCACATATCTAAGAAAGGTCAATGGATTAAGACCGAAGCTGTTTAGCCAAATTAATAATTCCTGGAAAGAGGAATTATTCTTCGTCAGGCTTCTAGGATCAAGGTTACCGCTCTAGGGATAAGGTTAATCGGATTATACCTTCCTTGAGAGGCGGGGTGAAATGGTTGAGGTAGATGGCTGACTGGAATCAGTCTGATTGTGGGAGTTGAACTGAGAAGTCCTCTGGATCCCCGTTTGCGGCAGCAGCGAAGTGTAGCAGACAGCTATGCGAGAACCTGATGTGATCTTAGTGACCAAGTTAAGTCTGCAGTATGTGAGTATTGAATGAAAGACAATCGGGTGTGAAGCGTTGTAGTAATCATTCTGTATTAGGGACTTAGGCGGAAGTTACGAGTGTGTGTGGTGACCGCGGAGGTCAAGTGGTCTATGGGTATTGGAAATGTATTGACCTAATAGAGTATGTTAATATGTTATTATTTGTCAGAGTCTATTCTTTGTAATTAAATGACAAAACCCGACGTCCTTTAAATTCCTTCCATCTGTCCCCTCATAGTGTTCCTGGTTTAGTTGGTGAAGGAATGTTAGGGAATTGGTAGACGACATATTTGGTGGCAGCGCAAACAGGTTTTGGAAGACTGTGCGAGATGAAGGAAGTGTGGTTCTGGTTTAGTTGGTGAGAGAATGTTCGGGAAATGGTAGACGTCGAGTTGTGGTGAGAATGGGGGTTACTAGACGGAGGAAAGAAGGGTCAGGTGAGACCAGGGCAGAGGAGTTAGTTAATTAAAGGGACTAGGCCATTGTGGGGCACATGTGGGGTTTATTTCTTTCTTTCCAGATTCCCGCAACGAGAGACGGCTAAGAGGCAAGTCTGGACCACTGAAGCATCGGGATCCAAAACAAGTGCAGTGTTCGTAGTGCGGATTATACAGTGTTCGTAGTGCGGATTATACAGCGTGGTGAGGTAAACTAGCGCGGGTGAATGTGGGCCAGCGTGGGACAGGTGCGGCCATGTGCGGGCCAAGCGATGGGTGGGCCAAGCAAGCCTCACCTTGGAGCTTGTTTTATATCGTCGGTATGGTGGTAATAGTGAGAAACCTTTGTTAAGGACAAATCAAGCGTGAAAACTACGTAATTTGAAGTTAACACTTTAGTGCACGCGGCACTCCCTGAAAAAAAAAGCGGGTTGTGCGCGCAGCGTTCTGGGCGCTCAAGCGTGAACACAAAAAGGTTTATCATCTTTTCACGCTCCTAACATCAATTCCCAAGCTACGTTTTTCATTTTGGTATCAATGCGTTGGCAATAAAATTCTCTACAAGATCATATGCATAAAATGTCCCCCAAGCATTTGCTATCCCACCACGAAGTAAATAAACACGAAGATGACTCGCCGTGACACCCAAATAGGAAGTAAATGTTCATACTCTTTCGTTCGTTGGCAGCCTCACAGTCATCCTACAGCGCTTATTTTGATACCACTGAACTCGCAATAAAATTCCCCACCCAGACATATGCTTATCAATGTCTAATTATGTTCCGCACGAGTGTGGGAACTGGGCGAAGCGTTAGCCGTGATTTCAGCAGGGACGACACTTTTGTGATGCAGCGCTTTGAAAGTTTATACTTATTTCACTGTCATGACATTATTTCTTGAGCTACGTATTTCATTTTTATAGCAATGTGTTCGCAATAGAAAGTTCTATAAGAACATGGGTAGAATTGGCCAACAGAGCGTCAAATAAATTTGTGGCGAATAAAATCTTACGCGAATCTTACGCGTGTTTGTACCCGTGAGCGTAAAAAGTTTTTACTTTGCTCATGTTTTTTCAAGTTTATACTTGATTCACTCTATTTTTTTGTTTGTATAGTGTTCGGAATAAAATTCTCTACACAGACATATGCATATAAATGTAGAATCATGATCGCGGCCAACACAAGAGTGTGTGGAGTGCGCGATTACCCTCGTTGTGACACCAATTCAATAGTCTCTCCTCTAAGTTACAATACATTGCCGTTTTCTCAAATAGGCACAGTGCCTATTACAGAAAACAAAAATTTAATGGCAAGCATATTCATAAAAACCCCAAGTCGATCGAGTAGTAAATACCCAATATAACACTGTCCGTAAATTTACGTCGTGATCCGACAAGCGGTTAGGGAAACCGCCCGTAAGTCCAAGTCGAAAATCCAGGAAAGTGTTTTAATTAAATTTCATGTAAAGTGTAAATCGAATATTTTAAATAAAATAAAATATTGAGCGATTTTTGGTGTTGTCAGACGAAAATACAAAAAATAAGCGCAGTGAATTATGGACGCCTTGGCAAAGCGAGCGACGCATAATTTGACGTCAGGGGTTCGATGTCTAGCGTACCCTGGAGAGGTCCATGGAGATTTTTTGTAGGTGCAGGTAGATTATGAAGAATGTTAACGTGGGACACGGGGAGCATGTCCCGTTGGTGGGGGGGTGTGACGTTGGGACGTGGCGACGCAGTGTGTATTGGCGTTTGGACGCCGGGAGTAGTGCATGGTTGTGTACTGGCGTTTGTATGCCGAGTGTAGTGCATGGTTGTGTATTGGCATTAGTACGCTGGGTTTTGTAGGGTAATTGTACGTGTAGTGGCGTATTAGACGCCAGCATAATTCATAGAAATTACTGTAGTGAAATGTGCATGTTTTGACTGTTGATATTATGGATGTAGTATAGTGCATGACATTGTTGGCATTGTAGCGCCAAATGTGTAGCATGTGTAGCATACCTGGTTGTTGTAACACCGGGTGTATTGTAGACATTAGCGTTGAAATATGTTAACGCAGGTGGTAGAGTGTGGCGGGTGGCCACTACACAAGAAATTATGCCTGACGAGTGTTGGTCAGGTAATTACCGGATTACGAGAGAAAAGGGAGTGTGTGGCGTCTGGTTACTTATTGGTGGTGACGTCTCGTGGTGTTTTGATGCGCTCTGGCGCAAGGCATATGCCTGTGGTGGTAATGGTGTTGGGGGACGCCGTGTGTGTTGTGTTGATGGCGTTGAAGACGCTGTGTGTGTGTTGAGGGCGTTGGGGACGCCGTGTGTTGTGTTGGGGACGCCGTGTGTTGTGTTGAGGGCGTTGGGGACGCCGTGTGTTGTGTTGAGGGCGTTGGGGACGCCGTGTGTTGTGTTGAGGGCGTTGGGGACGCCGTGTGTTGTGTTGAGGGCGTTGGGGACGCCGTGTGTTGTGTTGAGGGCGTTGGGGACGCCGTGTGTTGTGTTGAGGGCGTTGGGGACGCCGTGTGTTGTGTTGAGGGCGTTGGGGACGCCGTGTGTTGTGTTGAGGGCGTTGGGGACGCCGGGTGTTGTGTTGGGGACGCCGTGGGTTGTGTTGAGGGCGTTGGAGACGCCGAGTGTTGATGGCGTTGGGGACGCCGTGTGTTGTGTTGATGGCGTTGGAGACGCCGAGTGTTGATGGCGTTGGGGATGCAATTGGGTGGTGTAGTGTAGTGGCGTTTGGACGCCTGGTATGGAGTGTGGTGTTGTGGAGTATATGGTGGCGCAGGGGCGCCAGGTAGTGGTCGGTAAGGTGAGTATTGGCGTAGCAAGGTCGGTGCGTTAGGACGCAGGAAGTGGTTGTGGGATGTGTGGCGTTATAATGAGGTCATCAGTGGTAATGATGACCAGAGGTGATGGTGTGTCGGAGTGGGTAAGTCTTATGGATAAGATGAAATGTGGATAATTGCCGAGTTGGTGGCTGCAGTAGGCGAGCGAAGTCGATATATCTAGCAAGATTCATAAAAGACTAATAAAATTTCTTTTTTTTTTATTAAAATTTTCATTAATTAAGTCGGAGTGGATAAGTCTTATGGATAAGATTACAATGTATAATTTCAAAATTTCAGGTGTTGGTGGTTGCAGTGGGCGAGCCGAGTAGATATACTAATGTCTCATTAATTAAATTGTTACAGGAATCTCGCTTGAGGCGAGCCAGTGGCAGTATGAGGCTTTAGTGACATTAGTTGTGAAATTATTTTAATGAGGTATTTATTGTGATAATGTATGTGTATGTATATACTGTATATTACCTCATCGGCACCATTACCGAGTGTTAGGCTTGAGAAGGTCCCCCGGGATCATGTCACAGAGCTTCAGGTAGAATAGAAGGGAAGCCATGAGGCTACACTCAATAATTCCAGAAAAAAAGGGGGGAGAAAGTGAAGCCAACGTGACGTTATAGGCGAAATTCGTCCCCTGACATCAAAGCAGGGATAAGGGCCAGCTGCAATGGTTTTGCAGCTGCGCTCAGGCTATATACGGGGAGAGAGTAAGAAGCCGAGGGGGTTATGTAATAATGGGATCGAGCCAGGGGGCTCCGAGGGAATATTTTGCAGGTACAGCGGTCGGGAAGGTGTGAATACAGGTGGACACACTCTGGGCAGATGGGCCTAGAGTAATGTGCTACAGCTGTGGTGAGCACAGCAAGGAAGGATGACCAGAGAGCTGTGAGGTATCTACAGCGTTCTGGGATTGGTGCCCTGGAACGAGACGTCAGCATAGACCCGAGGGAACATGACCCTGGGGTAGGAATCTACGTTGCTCTGGAGGCCAGGATCACGTTAGCTCAGAGCAACGATGGGCCATTGACAACATTCACCAGGTTGGACAGCCTGGGTTTTGTCTGGGTCATGGAAGATCTATGACCTAGCAACCATGGGACACGAAGACAAGAGAAGTGATGCTGCCAATTGTGGAGGAGGCCAGTGAAACATTGTGTGACCATTGTAAGCCCTTATGTCAACAGTACAGAGCAAGATGTTAAATTGTTAGTAACTTATCACTAAGGATGAAGAACCTTAGATATATATGTGTTGTGTATATATCAATGACTAGTGTCATTTCTGTTAAAGTGCCAGCATTCTGGTCCATGCAATTTTATGATTATGTTTGTATGTAATCATATGTCAGCAGTTTAGGTATATGTGCATTGTTGGAGATGGGAAAAATTATTACAGACTATTTTACCTGTGCTATGATGTGAATATAATGTATATGTTGGAGAAGTGTTGTAAGTCATGTCGGGGAAAATTTTAATTTATTTCATCGTGTGTATGATGAACTTATTGGATGATTTTTTAGTTGTACACATATGGTGGGTGCATCCTCCAGGTCCTTGCACTAATGGAACCATTGCAATGATGCATATGGGGACATATGCGTGTTTAAGGAGGGGAGTGGTGTTGTAATCCACAAGTCAGTAGGAATTATTAGCTAGAGGATCATTACTACAACACTTAACGAATGATGATTGGAAGTACATGTTAAGTAGACAGACTATGGATCACATATCTAAGAAAGGTCAATGGATTAAGACCGAAGCTGTTTAGCCAAATTAATAATTCCTGGAAAGAGGAATTATTCTTCATCAGGCTTTAAGGATCAAGGTTACCGCTCTAGGGATAAGGTTAATCGGATTATACCTTCCTTGAGAGGCGGGGTGAAATGGTTGAGGTAGATGGCTGACTGGAGGCAGTCTGATTGTGGGAGTTGAACTGAGAAGTCCTCTGGATCCCCGTTTGCTGCAGCAGCGAAGTGTAGCAGACAGCTATGCGAGAACCTGATGTGATCTTAGTGACCAAGTTAAGTTTGCAGTATGTGAGTATTGAATGAAAGACTAACCGGGTGTGAAGCATTGTATTAATCATTCCGTATTAGGGACTTAGGCGGAAGTTACGAGTGTGGGTGGTGACCGCGGGGGTCAAGTGGTCTATGGGTATTGGAAATGTATTGACCTAATAGAGTATGTTAATATGTTATTATTTGTCAGAGTCTATTCTTTGTAATTAAATGACAAAACACGACGGCCTTTAAATACCTTCCATATGTTCACTCATTGTGTTCCAGTACAAACCTAGTGGTACGCCTCAAGGTTCTGGTGTGTGTAGAAGTACACGGTGGTAGTAACGGTTGCTGAGGCAAGGTGTTATGTGTTGTGTAATCGCTGTGTTCGGAAGAACCGGGGTTCAGCATCACGACATAGTAGGCTGAGAAGTGCGTTCTGGCTACTAGGTACGACATTATATATATATATATATATATATATATATATATATATATATATATATATATATATATATATATATATATATATATATACATATATTTATGATCGATGTTCCCTTCGGGAATCTTAATTTTAAGATAAATAGGAAAACCAGGGATATACTGAACATCTTGTATCAGAATCTTTACTTTAAAAAACATAACGTTTCGAATACTTCTCGTATTCATCATCAGATCTAAAAGAAAAACAGAAATCACAATCAAATAGCTGGTAAACAAAGAACTCATACTGAATATAATTGCCTATCAAAGAAAGGAAAATGCTTAAAAAACAAAACACTTAAGCGCACTTAAAGTGATCAATACAAATAAAACTTATTAACTGTCACATATATTAACACTAATTTAAAATCCATTAAACTACAAGACGAAATTTATAACTACTAAAACAAACCATTCTATTAAACTTACGTGAAGTGATCAGAAGTGAAACTTGATACCTGACACATAGATACTACACACTATAAAAATATTTATATAATGACTACAAATCTACAAAAAATATATGTAAAATACAAACAGAATAAACAACAATTATAAAGTACTAACCAAAATCTTATAAAAAACTCAAATATTAAATAAAATTAAATACCAAAAAATGTATTATATATCCTAAATAAAAGATTATATTAATGTACAATGTTAAGACTTGAAATAAGTAAGAAAGGGCAAAGACATGGTAAACTAAACAAAATTAAACTACCAAAATAAACTAAAAATCAAATTACAGGGCCTACTGTGCACTATACAGTGTACAATTGAACAGCTGAAAGGTTGCTATTTAACAGAGGCCGCAGCTCCTTTATATATAAGGATTCCATTACTCTCAAATCTGACTGGGCATTCATACAAGTGTCCAGAATTTTAAAATCAGATTCCAGCAGAGAATGATCAAACTCATAACAATGGTTTCTAATCTCCGAAAATGCTGGTTTAGACAATGGTAATCCAGTCCTAAAAGATAATCCCCGGTGCTCAAGTATCCTAATCTTAAAGTTCCGAATGGAACTCCCGACATATCCAGCATTACAGCTGGAACAATTATACATATATACGACATTTGAGCACAAGGGGTTAGGCACTTTATCTTTAAATTTAAAATAAGAGCCTATGGTATTTGTGTTGACAAAAATAAATCTAAAGTCTTCTTGAGGATAACACTGCTGCAACAGTCTCCTCAAACGACTCCTTACAGAAAAGCTAATACTGCCATAAAATGGTAATTTAATATATTTAAGATCCCTTTCCACTGTAGTAATCCTACACGATGGGTGAAACTTCTTATTTAAGAAATTCCTTATAAAAGTATAAACCATATGCACAGGATAACCATTATTTGAAAAAAATTTCACAAGAAAATTAATTTCCTGATCAAAGTTATTCCAATTAGAACATAAAACAAAGGCCCTATTCAGTAGAGTGTTAATAGCATTTTTCTTAAAAATATCAGGAACAAAGGAATTAAAATTTAAACCTAAACCAGTAAAGGTTGGTTTCCTAAAAACATTAGTGTTGAACCCATTGAGGTTATTCACTTTTACATCAAGAAACGACAATGAATTATCAACTTCACACTCTGCAGTAAACCGTATATTACTATGTTGTGCATTAAGATACTCTCTAAATTTCTCAATATGACACTGGTCCCTAAACAACAAAAAAGTGTCATCTACATATCTCCTGTACAAGACTGGTTTAAAGGCCGAAGGACAATTATCAAGCCAATTTATTTCGTGAAAACTCAAAAAAGCATTAGCCAGTGCAGGACCTAAAGGAGATCCCATTGCTACTCCATCAATTTGTTTATAATAAATATTATTAAAATATAAAGATGGAGTCTTTAACTGCTATTTCTAACAGCCGTCTGAATATTTTACTACAAAATCCAGACACTGAGACACTTATTAGCTGACACTAACTTTGTGTCTGGATTTTGTAGTAAAATATTCAGACGGCTGTTAGAAATAGCAGTTAAAGACTCCATCTTTATGTTTAATAATATTTATTATAAACAAATTGATGGAGTAGCAATGGGGTCTCCTTTAGGTCCTGCACTGGCTAATGCTTTTTTGAGTTTTCATGAAATAAATTGGCTTGATAATTGTCCTTCGGCCTTTAAACCAGTCTTGTACAGGAGATATGTAGATGACACTTTTTTGTTGTTTAGGGACCAATGTCATATTGAGAAATTTAGAGAGTATCTTAATGCACAACATAGTAATATACGGTTTACTGCAGAGTGTGAAGTTGATAATTCATTGTCGTTTCTTGATGTAAAAGTGAATAACCTCAATGGGTTCAACACTAATGTTTTTAGGAAACCAACCTTTACTGGTTTAGGTTTAAATTTTAATTCCTTTGTTCCTGATATTTTTAAGAAAAATGCTATTAACACTCTACTGAATAGGGCCTTTGTTTTATGTTTTTATGTTAAGATTAGGATACTTGAGCACCGGGGATTATCTTTTAGGACTGGATTACCATTGTCTAAACCAGCATTTTCGGAGATTAGAAACCATTGTTATGAGTTTGATCATTCTCTGCTGGAATCTGATTTTAAAATTCTGGACACTTGTATGAATGGCCAGTCAGATTTGAGAGTAATGGAATCCTTATATATAAAGGAGCTGCGGCCTCTGTTAAATAGCAACCTTTCAGCTGTTCAATTGTACACTGTATAGTGCACAGTAGGCCCTGTAATTTGATTTTTAGTTTATTTTGGTAGTTTAATTTTGTTTAGTTTACCATGTCTTTGCCCTTTCTTACTTATTTCAAGTCTTAACATTGTATATTAATATAATCTTTTATTTAGGACATATAATACATTTTTTGGTATTTAATTTTATTTAATATTTGAGTTTTTTATAAGATTTAGGTTAGTGCTTTATAATTGTTGTTTATTCTGTTTGTATTTTACATACATTTTTTGTAGATTTGTATTCATTATGTAAATATTTGTTATATTGTGTAGTATCTATGAGTTAGGTATTAAGTTTCACTACTGATCACTTCACGTAAGTTTAATAAAATGGTATGTTTTAGTAGTTATAAATTTCGTCTTGTAGCTTAATGGATTTTAAATTAGTTTTAATATATGTGACAGTTATTAAGTTTTATTTGTATTGATCACTTTAAGTGCGCTTAAGTGTTTTGTTTTTTAAGCATTTTCCTTTCTTTGATAGGCAATTATATTCAGTATGAGTTCTTTGTTTACCAGCTATTTGATTGTGATTTCTGTTTTTCTTTTAGATCTGATGATGAATACGAGAAGTATTCGAAACGTTATGTTTTTTAAAGTAAAGATTCTGATACAAGATGTTCAGTATATCCCTGGTTTTCCTATTTATCTTAATATATATATATATATATATATATATATATATATATATATATATATATATATATATATATATATATTGTGACGATAATCTCTTTCAAGAGCGATTGAGCCTGCTCTTCCCTACAAAGTACGTAAATATACAAAATAATATATAAGATACGTCCAGCAAGTATCGCCAAACGTTTTGCCCAGAGAGCAAATCGTACCCAGCACACAGTGACACCTGCTAGCTACCACCGACGTAACCAGCAAACTGCTCGTCCTTTGCCTGCTTGTCGCTGATTGGCTGGTGTCCCGTCGCACCTGCCCTCAGCCCTCCACCACAAGTCGATGTCTGGGCTGCAGTGCTCCAGTATCGTCAGAATATCTCAGTGCTCCTTGCAGTTGACATCTCTCGCTGGTAGACTAAGCCTTGGCTTTCGTGTACTAAGGGAGGTGGCAGCTCAAAGCCAATATTCCAGCTCCATTAATATTTATTTTGCTATCACTGTAACTCACTTGTCTTAACATAACTTTTCATTTGCTTTTCATTTCAATTATTCATATTATTTTGTTTGTTGACTTGTCTTTTATATTTTATGTGCTTAACTTTATTCATGTCTTGTTTTTCTAAAGTAATTAAAATTTCATTGTTAATTTACTTGTGTTTTGTGTGTCTTCCCATTACCTTACCACAGACGAAAGCTCCAGTTTCTCTTTTTTTTCTATAATGTGACGAGGCCCTGCCCCTAGCTTTTGAAACAGCCGAACACCAACGCTTTACCGTCACAATATATATATATATATATATATATATATATATATATATATATATATATATATATATATATATTGGTAGCAATCTTTCCTGTAGACATATATTATTAAATATAATATATGTCTACAAATATAATATATATTATTAAATATAATATATGTTAGAATTATTAATCTTACTTTTTCAATCATATTTAATAATATATATATATATATATATATATATATATATATATATATATATATATATATATATATATATATATATATATATATATATATATATACATATTTGTTGGGGTTTACCGGTGAGCAACAGTATAAGTACTTAATCCTGGCAAGGTCGCCAATGTCGGGGTTCACCTCATTAAAAGAGGGGCGAGTAACAGTATACTCAAGGTCACTCTCCATAGCCCTGCGGGTCTTCACTCTATCCTCGCGGCGCCACTGTACGCCAGGAGGGTATCCCAGTCAATCCCAACCGGCCTCTGATCGAGAATGCGTGGGAACACAGCTCGTACTCTCTACAGCTTGTGTGCCCGCCCCGGCACAGGGCTCTACAACTAACCACAAGGTCGCCAACTGGTGTTTCCGGTGTCCAGTAACACGTCAGTAGTTCTTGTTGAATTGTGGTAACAGTGGCAAGAGCACACTCAATATGTCTGATATCAGGCAGGTATTTACTTCTATCACGATCTGCTGTCAGGTATTATATAGCCACAAGAAATATGGAGGGGATGATATAAACACCAATGTACTTTGTATTTTACTTAAAACTCATTCAAAGACATCACAAGATTATATCAATAAGCAAACAGCTGTTTCAGGCGGAAGTCGCTCGTTCCCACGAGCGACTTCCCACAATCATGAACTCGCCAAGTCGGCAATGCTCCCCCTCACGTCAATGTCAAAATCAGCTGGGCGACTCCCACCGTGCGAATGTTTATTGCTTGTTCTCCTGGCGTCACGCGCTCTGTTTCTTTAAGTTCTCAAAGATCACTAGAAGTTTGAACACACAATATTTGCGACAATAGCACGTAAATACTTCGCTGCACTGATCTTGAGCTCAATCAAACATTTCTATATAAATGGACACAATAACTCACTATCATGGTATATCACACTGCCCTTCATTTAATGATAACGTGTGCAAGTATATATCACTGGAGTTCTCAGTAATTCCTTTCGTGGGCGATAACACAATTAATCACTGCACACATGAATGATTATTCAATACACAAGCATAGACATATATATATATATGGATGAGTCATAGACACCAATAATTGTAATAACATAGTTACTGGGCACATAGCCTAACTCCAAATACTGGCATATTTATATATATATTCTCTCATTAAATAACTGATCATATTAAAGTCTCATGAAAGACATTATCAACACAGTAAATTCATCAATTACTCCGGGTGCCTGCACACACCAATAATAATTATAAATATCGTGGGTACTCTATGTAGTCCACTCTGCACACTGGTGCCTTACTGTGACATAGGTGAGCCTTGCTCACAACATACAAAATACTCTGGCTAAATAATATAGCTGACTAAAGGGGAATTGGGAGGGAAACTAGAATCACCTACTTCCACCTATCCTCCGGTGAGAGTTGAGTTGTAGCTCCTGGTCCTGGCTCCTGCCTCGTGTAGGGAACGCCCCCACACACACCCTGTCGTGTCCTCCAGGAACTCAATCAACGTCCCACCATAAGTGTGTCGTCTCCGTGCCTTTTCACTGCAGGTCCGTGCTCCTCCACGACTTCTCGTAGGGTTGGAGTCGGTCTCCCGGCCGTCAACTTCTCCTCCCAACTACGGCTGCCTGCCTACGTCCTGGCAGCAGTCGTTCGGATTCCCGAATAGTTTTCTTCTTCCACTGCTTCCCGGTGGCTCGGTCCAGCCACTACGCCGTCACAAACGGGTGAACTGCCTCAGACGTCGCATACGTCACTGCATAGACTTCACTTCTTCTTGCAAAGTACCTGTCCTGGAGCACTTGTTGCTCAATATCCCGTCGATTCCCTCTCTGGTCCAACACATGAACGAAGGAAGACCTCACAGAGTACTTGCAGACTTCGGGTGACGCATAAAATCCACGGGAGCGGGAAACAACTGTCAAACTGACAGGACCAATCTTCACACGTCCAACCACCTTGACGTGTCGTTTCAGACTGATTCCCTCCGGAGGATTGGCCCAGCCACTACGTCATCACTGTGAAGCTATTAGCCGTCGCATACGTCGCTGCCTAGACTCCACTCTTGCACAACACCTGTTCCTGGAGCACTTGTTGCTCAATATTCCGTTAATCCCTTCTCTGGTCCAACACATGAACGAAGGAAGACCCCACAGGTGATGGCAGACCACGGGTGATGCGTAAATCCTCCGGAGTCGGGGTAAACTGTCCAACTGACAGGACCCCCCAGCGCACGTCCGACCTCCTTGACGTGCTGTCTTAGACTGATGGCGCCAGCGCGGCGCGATGACCGGACCCCCCTTCCTTCGTGACATCATATTCGCCACGGGAGGTTTTCATTGGCTCCCTGTGCCACGTCGCTGTCGGTGACCAATCTGGTGTCACTGACGTCACACAGTTTTGGCGGCAAAACAGAAGAGCCAGCGCCATATTGGCTTCATAAAGGGCCTAAACCACAGCACAAAATACTCTTCTTTTATAAATTTCTCGGCACTTCGAGAACACTACTTTCTCCCACATATACCAAACTGCTGCCTGCGACGTAGAGAACGCTCGGGTAAAGTGGACATGACTCTTACTGCAGGCGTGGGAGAAATATAAGGGGGGGGGGGAACACCGTCACAATATATAAATATATATATATATATATATATATATATATATATATATATATATATATATATATATATATATATATATATATATATATATATTAAATATGACCGAAAAAGTAAGATTAATAATTTTAACACGAATTTTCTCGATCTTTCGTATGTTTCTTTTCAATGTTGGTGGTAATCAAAAATCAATTCTCCAAAATTCATTTTTATTTCTAGTCTGACGTGACACTTGAGCTCGTTTCGTAAAACTTATTAAATTTTCAAAGACTTTAGCTTACACATACACAACTGAATAGAACTTACACATCTTCGATTCGTTTATATCTACATATGAGTGAGGTGGTATTAATAGGGTATTAAATTCCTAAACACTAGACAGAACACGAAACAATGGGTATTGAATGGAAGTGATTTGTAGAAAGCCTATTGGTTCATATTTCTTGATGCTTCTATATTGGAGCGGAGTCTTGAGGTGGGTAGAATATAGTTGTGCATTAATTGGCTGTTGATTGCTGGTGTTGACTACTTGATGTGTAGAGCCTCGCAGACGTCAAGCCGCCTGCTATAGCTGTATCTATCGATGATTTCTGTGTTGTTTACTAGGATTTCTCTGGCGATGGTTTGGTTGTGGGAAGAGATTATATGTTCCTTAATGGAGCCCTGTTGCTTATGCATCGTTAAACGCCTAGAAAGAGATGTTGTTGTCTTGCCTATATACAGGGTTTTTTGGAGCTTGCAGTCCCCAAGAGGGCATTTGAAGGCATAGACGACGCTAGCCTCTTTTAAAGCGTTCTGCTTTGCATCTGGAGAGTTTCTCATGAGTAGGCTGGCCGTTTTTCTGGTTTTATAGTAAATCGTCAGTTGTATCCTCTGATTTTTGTCTGTAGGGATAATGTTTATATTAATAATATCTTTCAGGACCCTTTCCTCCGTTTAATGAGCTGTGGAAAAGAAGTTCCTGTAAAATAGTCTAATAGGGGGTATAGGTGTTGTGTTGGTTGTCTCTTCAGAGGTTGCATGGCGTTTCACTTTCCTTCTTATGATGTCTTCGACGAAACCATTGGAGAAGCCGTTGTTGACTAGGACCTGCCTTACCCTACAGAGTTCTTCGTCGACTTGCTTCCATTCTGAGCTGTGGCTGAGAGCACGGTCAACATAAGCGTTAACAACACTCCTCTTGAACCTGCCTGGGCAGTCGCTGTTGGCATTTAGGCACATTCCTATGTTCGTTTCCTTAGTGTAGACTGCAGTGTGGAAACCTCCGCTCTTTTCCATGACTGTTACATCTAGAAAGGGCAGCTTCCCATCCTTTTCCATCTCGTAAGTGAAACGCAGCACGGAACTCTGCTCAAATGCCTCCTTCAGCTCCTGCAGATGTCTGACATCAGGTACCTGTGTAAAAATGTCGTCAACATACCTGCAGTATATGGCCGGTTTCAAGTTCATTTCGACTAAGACTTTTTGCTCGATGGTACCCATGTAGAAGTTTGCAAACAGGACACCTAGGGTGGAACCCATGGCGACCCCATCTACTTGCTTATACATGTGCCCATCCGGGCTCAAGAAGGGTGCCTCTTTAGTACAAGCTTGGAGTAGTTTAGTACAAGCTTGGAGTAGTTTCCTCAGAATGTTTTCTGGTATGTCAAGAGGAGTGCATGCCGGATCACGATACACTCTGTCGGCTATCATCCCGATTGTCTCGTCCACAGGTACGTTGGTAAACAGGGATTCTACGTCCAACGAGGCTCTTATCCCTGTGGCCCGTGTTCCCCGCAGTAAGTCAACAAATTCCTTTGGAGACTTCAAGCTGAAGGCGCAAGGGACATAAGGAGTCAGCAGGCCGTTGAGTCGCTTCGCCAGTCTGTACGTGGGTGTGGGTATCTGGCTAATGATTGGCCGAAGTGCGTTTCCAGGCTTGTGTGTCTTGACATTTCCATACGCATATCCAGGTTTATATTCCCCAATAAGCCAGATACCCACACCCACGTACAGACTGGCGAAGCGACTCAACGGCCTGCTGACTCCTTATGTCCCTTGCGCCTTCAGCCTAAAGTCTCCAAAGGAATTTGTTGACTTACTGCGGGGCACAGGGGCCACAGGGATATGAGCCTCGTTGGACGTAGAATCCCTGTTTACCAACGTACCTGTGGACGAGACAATCGGGATGATAGCCGACAGAGTGTATCGTGATCCGGCCTGCACTCCTCTTGACATACCAGAAAACATTCTGAGGAAACTACTCCAAGCTTGTACTAAAGAGGCACCCTTCTTGAGCCCGGATGGGCACTGTATAAGCAAGTAGATGGGGTCGCCATGGGTTCCACCCTAGGTGTCCTGTTTGCAAACTTCTACATGGGTACCATCGATCAAAAAGTCTTAGTCGAAATGAACTTGAAACCGGCCATATACTGCAGGTATGTTGACGACATTTTTACACAGGTACCTGATGACAGACATCTGCAGGAGCTGGAGGAGGCATTTGAGCAGAGTTCCGTGCTGCGTCTCACTTACGAGATGGAAAAGGATGGGAAGTTGCCCTTTCTAGATGTAACAGTCATGGAAAAGAGCGGAGGTTTCCACACTGCAGTCTACACTAAGGAAACGAACATAGGAATGTGCCTAAATGCCAACAGCGACTGCCCAGACAGGTACAAGAGGAGTGTTGTTAACGCTTATGTCGACCGTGGTCTCAGCCACAGCTCAGAATGGAAGGAAGTCGACGAAGAACTCTGTAGGGTAAGGCAGGTCCTAGTCAACAACGGCTTCTCCAATGGTTTCGTCGAAGACATCATAAGAAGCAAAGTGAAACGCCATGCAACCTCTGAAGAGACAACCAACACAACACGTATACTCCCTATTAGACTATTTTACAGGAACTTCTTTTCCACAGCTCATAAAACGGAGGAAAGGGTCCTGAAAGATATTGTTAATAGAAACGTTATCCCTACAGACAAAAATCAGAGGATACAACTGACGATTTACTATAAAACCAGAAAAACGGCCAGCCTACTCATGAGAAACTCTCCAGACACAAAGCAGAACGCTTTAAAAGAGACCAACGTCGTCTATGCCTTCAAATGCCCTCTTGGGGACTGTAAGCTCCAAAAAAAACAGTATATAGGCAAGACAACAACATCTCTTTCTAGGCGTTTAACGATGCATAAGCAACAGGGCTCCATTAAGGAACATATAATCTCTTCCCACAACCAAACCATCGCCAGAGAAATTCTAGTAAACAACACAGAAATCGTCGATAGATACAGCGATAGCAGGCGGCTTGACGTCTGTGAGGCTCTACACATCAAGAAGTCAACACCAGCAATCAACAGCCAATTAATGCACAACTATATTCTACCCACCTCAAGACTCCGCTCCAATATAGAAGCATCAAGAAATATGGACCAATAGGCTTTCTACAAATCACTTCCATTCAATACCCATTGTTTCGTGTTTAGGAATTTAATACCCTATTAATACCACCTCACCCCATCCACCTCACTCAAATGTAGATATAAACAAATCGAAGATGTGTAAGTTTTATTCAGTTGTGTATGTGTAAGCTAAAGTCTTTGAAAATGTAATAAGTTTTACGAAACGAGCTCAAGTGTCGCGTCAGACTAGAAATAAAAATGAATTTTGGAGAATTGATTTTTGAATTACCACCAACGGTGAAAAGAAACGTACGAAAGATCGAGAAAATTCGTGTTAGAATTATTAATCTTACTTTTTCGGTCATATTTAATAATATATTTCTACAGGAAAGACTGCTACCAAAATATACTAATATATATATATATATATATATATATATATATATATATATATATATATATATATATATATATATATATATATATATATATATATATATATATATATATATATATATATATATATATATATATATATATATATATATATATATATATATATGACAATGTCAGCCCACGTTCTGCGTTGTCCAAGTATTGTACCTCACCTTACTTCACCACTCTCTCCTGCCTATTTATACCCATCACTCGATCTGTAAAATGACCTTCTGAAGATGTATTTAATATACGAAAGTACTTAAGGAAATTTCCTGTTTCATTTTTCCTCCGTGGTCTGACATTGTCACATTCTTAATCACGTGTTTATTTTCGTGATATACACACATATATATATATATATATATATATATATATATATATATATATATATATATATATATATATATATATATATATATATATATATATATATATATATATATATATATATATATATGTATACATATATACATATATACATATATACATATATACATATATATACATATATACATATGACAATGCCAGACCACGGAGGAAAATGAAACAGGAATTTCCTTAAGTACTTTCGTATATTAAATACATCTTCAGAAGGAATGATTTTACAGATCGAGTGATGGGTATAAATAGGCAGGAGAGAGTGGTGAAGTGAGGTGAGGTACAATACTTGGACAACGCAGACGGCCCATTGGCCCATCAGATGCAGCCAATTGGCCCATCCGATGTAGCCCAATGGCCCATCTGATACAGCAGACATACAAGCACAATACATAGTTAATTATAACATAAAATGGTAAATATATACAATGAATTAGTGAGACAAATGTTTTCCAATGATCCTACTTAAATCGCCCTTTAGCTGATCTATTAGAAATGGATCTAAGTTATATAGACCACTGCTAATATTAAAATTACTTTCTTTAGTGATCTGTATCAAAGCAGATTCAATTATGTTTCTGGTATAGGTGCTTTTACAATTTGTTATTGAAGAAGCACTCTCCCAATCAATTTGGTGAGCTTTTTTCAGACAAATGAACAAACAAAGCATTAGACAATTCGCCATGTCTTACAGAGTATTTATGTTGCGATATTCTACATTTTAAATCTTTAGATGTTTGCCCGACATAGAACTTATTACATTCCTTACAAGGTATATTATAAATGACGCAATTATCACTACGAGGGCTGTTCCTAACTAATAGCTTACCAACAGTGTTTTCGTAGCTAAACATTACATCTATATTAAAAAGTTTCAAGGCCTTGGCAATATTCTCAAACCCAGAGAAATATGGTAAACATAACACATTCTTTGGGCGAATCCTTTCACTGCATACATTATTATAATATGTACGACGTGCTTTGTTACGACAAACTTCCAAAAAATTCAGTGGGTAACAAAGCTTAAGACCAATCGAATCAATATTCTTAAATTCTTCGTCTAAGAATTCTGGACTCACAACTCGAAGAGCTCTTAGATACATTGAAGAAAAAGTTGACTTTTTTACATTGTATCTATGCCCTGAAAAATAATGCACATAAGATAAATTATTCGTAGGTTTTCTGTAAACACTAAACTTTAATGAAGAGTCTTCCCTATGAATAAGCACATCTAAGAATGGCAAACATTTATCAATTTCAGTCTCCATAGTAAATTTTATGGAGGTGACTTGGTCATTAAGTTTGGCTACAAATTCGTCTGTGTTTACATCTGAAGGCCAAATACACAAGATATCATCAACATATCTAAACCAAGGAATGATTCCAGGAGTTATTTTTGAAACAAATTTCTTTTCGAAGAATTCCATGTACAGGTTTGAGAGCAATGGCGATAGAGGATTCCCCATTGCCATACCAAAAGTCTGTAAATAATACTCATTATTAAAGGTAAATTTACATTCTTTAATGCACAACTTAACAAGACTGACAATAATATCAGCAGAAAGAGGTAAGACATGGCTCATTAGTTCACGAGCAAGATAATCGAGAATATCATCGACCGGTACCTTTGTGAACAAGGAACAAACGTCAAAACTGATTAACTTTACATCAGGAGTGACAGGAACACTATTCAATTTGTTAACTAAATCAAGAGAATTTGTCAAATGAGAAGAGGAGATAGTTCCTAACAAAGGGGACAAGATTTTGGTAAGCCATTTGGAGAGTTTGTAAGAAATGGATCCCACAGAACTGATGATAGGTCTCATGGGATTGTTAGGTTTATGCGTCTTGACAAGTCCATATAGATATGGTAATGAAGGTGATGAGGTAGTAAATTGATTAAGAAGATCTTTATGTTTACTTAACAACTTCCTGAAGCTACTATTGAAGAACTTAATGATGTCCTCAAGAGGATTTTTCCTAAGCTTAGTGTACGTTGAAGAATCTAGGAGGAGATCATTCATTTTCGAAATATATTCCTCCTTGTTTAAAATAACAATAGTGCTGGATTTATCAGCCTTTGTTATATGAATGGAAGGGTCGGCTCTTATCTCCTGTAAGCGTTGTCTGAATCTTTCGGTAAAATTGTTTGTTTGGGGCGTCAGCATTGAACCATAAACAATATATTTAACCAGGTTTAGGTTTTGTGAAGACAGAGAGTTTTGTTTTTCATGCTGTAACAATGAACTAGCAATTTTAACTGCAGAAGGTTGATTTGAAATGGCAAAAGACATACCATAACCCAAAGCAGTAACCACATTTTCACATATCGTTTTGGAAGACAAATTCAACACGTTGTTTGGATTAGATTTCTTGTTCCAATCACTATTTTAAATCAAGCTTTCTAACTTGCGCTTAAGAATTTTCTGTAACTGATTAATTTTTCCGCTTAAGTCACTATATATTTCATCCATCAGAAGATTTTTCCAGTCCAAAGGTATTGCGTGATGAAAGTTTCTTTTTGCTGTATCCAAAAACCAAAAAAAGCAAACCAAAAAAATATATATATATATATATATATATATATATATATATATATATATATATATATATATATATATATATATACTGTAACCATCTGTAACCAACCAGGTTACATATATATATATATATATATATATATATATATATATATATATATATATATATATATATATATATATATATATATATATATATATATGTATGTGTATATATATATATATGTCGTACCTAATAGCCAGAACGCACTTCTCAGCCAACTATTCAAGGCCCGATTTGCCTAATAAGCCAAGTTTTCATGAATTAATGTTTTTTCGTCTATCTAACCTACCTAACCTAACCTAACCTAGCTTTTTTGGGCTACCTAACCTAACCTTACCTATAAATATAGGTTAGGTTAGGTTAGGTAGGGTTGGTTAGGTTCGGTCATATATCTACGTTAATTTTAACTCCAATAAAAAAAAATTGACCTCATACATAGAGAAAAGGGTTGCTTTATCATTTCATAAGAAAAAAATTATAGTAAATAGATTAATTCAGGAAAACTTGGCTTATTAGGCAAATCGGGCCTTGAATAGTAGGCTGAGAAGTGAGTTCTGGCTACTAGGTACGACATATATATATATATATATATATATATATATATATATATATATATATATATATATATATATATATATATATATATATGTGTGTAACCTGGGACACCACTGTAGCCCCCAACCAGTTCCCAATACTTAGGAAATTCGATATTCCAGGAGCTTGCTGCAGTGTGCCAACCCAACCACTTGGGCTAGACGGTAGAGCGACGGTCTCGCTTCATGCAGGTTAGTGTTCAATCCCCGACCGTCCAAGTGGTTGGGCAAAACTCCTTTACCCCGTCCCATCCCAAATGCTTATCCTGACCCCCTTCCCAGTGCTCATATAGTCGTAATTGCTTGGCGATTTCTCCTGATAAATGGTGACTCCTGCCTCCTCCAGCTCCAGTCACTCAGTCCCTGTAACCTACACTGTTACAGTGTGTGTGTGGAGAGATACGACTTAAGCTGGAACCATGAGGATAGTATGGTGTACATGGTTATAGTGACACTGGTTGTGAGTAGTGTTGAGTTACAGTGATGATGGACGTGTGAAGATAGTTATAGTGAAGATGGATGTGAGTAGAAAATATTGTTACTTTGATGAGGGTCGTGTGTAGTGATGATGGTGTTGTAACTACACAAAACCATCAAGACTACCATCCTGATAACCATCTACACAGCACATGAAGGTTGTGTGTAGTATAGATAGTTACAGTGATGATGGTCGTGTGTAGTGTAGATGGTTACAGTGATGATGGTCGTGTGTAGTGTAGATGGTTACAGTGATGATGGTCGTGTGTAGTGTAGATGGTTACAGTGATGATGGTGGTGTGTAGTGGAGATGGTTACAGTGATGATGGTCGTGTGTAGTATAGATAGTTTCAATGATGATGGTCGTGTGTAGTGTAGATGGTTACAGTGATGATGGTCGTGTGTAGTGTAGATGGTTACAGTGATGATGGATGATGGTTGTGTGTAGTGTAGATAGTTACAGTGATGATGGTCGTGTGTAGTGTAGATGGTTACAATGATGATGGTCGTGTGTAGTGTAGATGGTTACAGTGATGATGGTGGTGTGTAGTGTAGATGGTTACAATGATGATGGTCGTGTGTAGTGTAGATGGTTACAGTGTTGATGGTCGTGTGTAGTGTAGATGGTTACAGTGATGATGGTTGTGTGTAGTGTAGATGATTACAGTGATGATGGTCGTGTGTAGTGTAGATGGTTACAGTGTTGATGGTCGTGTGTAGTGTTGATGGTTACAGTGTTGATGGTCGTGTGTAGTGTAGATGGTTACAGTGATGATGGTCGTGTGTAGTGTAGATGGTTACAGTGTTGATGGTTGTGTGTAGTGTAGATGGTTACAGTGATGATGGTCGTGTGTAGTGTAGATGGTTACAGTGTTGATGGTCGTGTGTAGTGTAGATGGTTACAGTGATGATGGTCGTGTGTAGTGTAGATGGTTACAGTGTTGATGGTTGTGTGTAGTGGAGATGGTTACAGTGATGATGGTCGTGTGTAGTGTAGATGGTTACAGTGATGATGGTTGTGTGTAGTGTAGATGGTTACAGTGATGATGGTCGTGTGTAGTGTAGATGGTTACAGTGTTGATGGTCGTGGGTAGTGTAGATGGTTACAGTGTTGATGGTCGTGTGTAGTGTAGATGGTTACAGTGTTGATGGTCGTGTGTAGTGTACAGTGATGGTCGACCATTAAGGTAATAGAGTATTAACTAGCTTCCGTATACCATCACTCCCATTCCTTCCCCCGTTCCATCTCACATCCTTATCCTGACCCTTTCCAAGTGATGTGTAGTCGTAATGACCTGGCCCTGTGCCGGACAGGTTGTGAGCAGACGGGAGAGGAGACCAAAGAGCGGGAGGGGCAAAGGTTAGAGGTGGGAAGGGGGGAGTGATGTCGGAGGTCGTGGGGGATGACAGTAGAGAAGAGGTAGAGGAATAGAGTAAAGTTCAGGTCTATGGATGGGGAATCGGGACGGAATGTTGGTTTGTGTTGGAAAGTTTCCAACACTAATACATCGTTATTGTATCATAATACATCACCATTGTATGCTAGGCATAGTATATACTAATTTGTAGAATTAACATAAATTAATATTTTCCCATTTGCGCGTCATTTTCCAAATTCTTCCCACATAGAGGGACAGTATTGCGTCAGATAATATCCAGCAGAGACATAATTTTTGTCATCATGCCAGAGAATTGAATAATATTCTCGCCTTTTGTCAGTATTCTTTACAAGAATTAATACCTGATAATATAACAACTAGTGATCTAATAACAACGAGCTATCAACTAAAAGATCACTGTATAACAGTTTATCTGTTATCTTAACCTAACATGGAGGAAACATGTTGTTGTTGTTAAAGATTCGCTACCTGGAACAAAAAGTTCCAAGTAACACGGGCTATGGTGATCACGTTGGGAGGAAACAGAAATTTCTCGTTTAATAAGAACACTGTTCATAATAATTATTATTTGACGAGAATTTAAATAATATATAACTCCCTGTAATTGCAACCTTATTCTCATTAACTTATTTAGTAGAGTAATCACAAGGAAAATAATTTTCCGTTTCTGCTAAAATATGTTGCGCATGCGCGAGGAGAGGGTTGAGGAAGGAGGAGGAGCACGAAAGGGCTGACTACGAAGCTTTGACCACGAGACGACGTGATGGCCGTTGGTACAGAGAGAGGTGAAGCTTTCATCAGCTATGCGTTCGGCCCTTGCTATTAATCGGCCCCTGAGTGCATAACTACTCCATCAGCGATCCAAGGATTGCGTCCGTGGACAACAATAATGTTAAGTGGTTCAGTTATAATGTTCAGAGCTCTCAACATGCCAACTTTACCCTAAGTCCATCGTTACACCGTGCTCGCTCCTCTAACTACAAGTATGTTCCCAGTGAACTTAATTTAGCCCTTTCAGTTTGTCTAACAGTTACTATAATATGCTCTTATTATTAACCAAGTTACTGAATACTTATACAGATTATATCTCTTATTAAATCTTACTAATTTCTCTCGGGGAAGAACCAGCCTCTATTAAGTGTACTAGGAGTAACTCAACTTCTAGTATTAACCCCCAATTGTGAAGTTTGGGAAGGTTTAACTCTTGAATAATAATTAATCTTACAGTCCATTAATATTCAACAAATAATTCTTAATAATTACATTGT
>NC_091161.1:41485725-41490725 GCF_040958095.1 Procambarus clarkii
CCTCATAGTTCATGAGGAGATGAGAAAACAACTATAACTATAAACAACTACTATAACAAGTTTCCCTTTCGGTACGCCAGTCCTTTGTTTCCCAGTTCTTTTTGGGGGAGATAATTCGTAGCTCTACCAAGTACTCAAAGATCAATACACTATGATCACTCATTCCCAAGGAGGCTTCCAACTTAACTTCTTTTATATCCGACTCATTTAGCGAAATATCAGATCAAGCATTGCTGGTCCATCCTCTCCTTTCATTCTTGTCGGTCCCTTGATGTGTTGGTTTAGAAAGTTTCTTGTTGCTACGTCCAGCAGCTTAGCTCTCCATGTGTCTGGTCCTCCATGTGGGTCTCTATTCTCCCAATCTATTTTCCCGTGGTTGAAGTCTTCCATAATTTGTAGTCTGGACCCGTTTCTGCTAGCTACAGAAGCTGCTCTCTCTATTATATTGATGGTAGCCATGTTGTTCCTATCATATTCCTGCCTGGGTCTTCTGTCGTTTGGTGGGGGGGTTATATATGACTACTACTATAATTTTTTGTCCTCCAATTGCTATGGTACCTGTTATGTAGTCACTGAAATCTTTACAGCCCTGAATAACCATTTCTTCAAAATTCTAGCCTTTTCCCATCAGCAAAACTACACGACCTTCTCTCCCTTCTCTCTTTCCTCACTACATAGTAGTCCTGTGGAAACACTGCATTTGTTATGGTTTCTAATAGCTTTGTTTCTGTGAGTGCTATTGTGTCTGGGTTTTCTTCTAGTGCCCATTCTCCAAGTAAACTTGTTTTATTCGTAATCCCATTTATATTATTGTACATTGCCTTGAAGCTCACTTTCTTCTGTTCATTCTCTTGTCCCCTTCTTGGTGAGCGTTCTGCTGATGCAGGAAACTGTTCAATAGGTGTGAAGATCTGTGAGGTGGTTAACAAGGTGTCAGAGGATTCTGGTGTGTGTGTGTGCGTGTGTGTGTGTGTGTGTGTGTGTGTGTGTGTGTGTGTGTGTGTGTGTGTGTGTGTGTACTCACCTAGTTGTACTCACCTAGTTGTGTTTGCGGGGGTTGAGCTCTGGCTCTTTGGTCCCGCCTCTCAACCGTCAATCAACAGGTGTACAGATTCATGAGCCTATCGGGCTGTCATATCTACACTTGAAACTGTGTATGGAGTCAGCCTCCACCACATCACTTCCTAATGCATTCCATTTGTCAACCACTCTGACACTAAAAAAGTTCTTTCTAATATCTCTGTGGCTCATTTGGGCACTCAGTTTCCACCTGTGTCCCCTTGTGCGTGTTCCCCTTGTGTTAAATAGACTGTCTTTATCTACCCTATCAATCCCCTTCAGAATCTTGAATGTGGTGATCATGTCCCCCCTAACTCTTCTGTCTTCCAGCGAAGTGAGGTTTAATTCCCGTAGTCTCTCCTCGTAGCTCATACCTCTCAGCTCGGGTACTAGTCTGGTGGCAAACCTTTGAACCTTTTCCAGTTTAGTCTTATCCTTGACTAGATATGGACTCCATGCTGGGGCTGCATACTCCAGGATTGGCCTGACATATGTGGTATACAAAGTTCTGAATGATTCTTTACACAAGTTTCTGAATGCCGTTCGTATGTTGGCCAGCCTGGCATATGCCGCTGATGTTATCCGCTTGATATGTGCTGCAGGAGACAGGTCTGGCGTGATATCAACCCCCAAGTCTTTTTCCTTCTCTGACTCCTGAAGAATTTCCTCTCCCGTGTGTGTGTGTGTGTGTGTGTGTGTGTGTGTGTGTGTGTGTGTGTGTGTGTGTGTGTGTGTGTGTGTGTGTGTGTGTGTGTGTGTGTGTGTGTGTGTGTGTGTGTGTGTGTGTGTGTGTGTGTGTGTATTCACCTATTTGTACTCACCTATTTGTACTTGCAGGATCGAGCATTGACTCTCGGATCCCGCCTTTCCAGCCATCGGTTGTTTACAGCAATGACTCCTGTCCCATTTCCCTATCATACCTAACTTTAAAAGTATGAATAGCGTTTGCTTCCACAACCTGTTCCCCAAGTGCATTCCATTTTTCCACTACTCTCACGCTAAAAGAAAACTTCCTAACATCCCTGTGACTCATCTGAGTTTCCAGTTTCCACCCATGTCCCTTCGTTCTGTTATTATTACGTGTGAACATTTCATCTATTTCCACTTCCACTGTGTATGTGTGTATGTGTGTGTAATTACCTAAGTGTAGTTACAGGATGAGCTACGCTCGTGGTGTCCTGTCTTCCCAGCACTCTTTGTCATAAAAAACTTTGAAACTACTGACGGTTTTGGCCTCCACCACCACCTCACCTAACTTGTTCCAACCGTCAACCACTCAATTTTCTCTTATATTTCTTCGGCATCTTTGTTTATTTGGTTTAAATCTATGACCTCTTGTTCTTGAAGTTCTAGGTCTCAGGAAATTTTCCCTATCAATTTTATCAATTCCTCTTACTATTTTATTAGTAGTGATCATATCACCTCTTTTTCTTCTGTCTTCTAGTTTTGGCATATTTAATGCCTCTAACCTCTCCTCGTAGCTCTTGCCCTTCAGTTCTGGGAGCCACTTAGTAGCATGTTTTTGCACCTTTTCCAGTTTGTGTATGTGCTTCTTAAGATATGGGCACCACACAACCACTGCATATTCTAGCTTTGCCTAGCAAAAGTCGTAAACAATTTTTTTAGTATTTCCCCATCCAAGTATGTAAAAGCAATTCTGAAGTATAAAGCGTAGCATAGGCTCCTTGCACAACGTTCTTAATGTGGTCCTCAGGTGATAGTTGTCTATCTAGAACCACCCATAGATCTCTTTCTTTATCAGAATTCTTTAAAGATTTCTCACATAATTTATAGGTTGTGTGGAGTTTATGTTCTCCTATTCCACATTCCATAACATGGCCTTTATTTACGTTAAATTCCATTTGCCAAGTGGTGCTCCATATACTTATTTTGTCCAGGTCTTCTTGAAGGGCATGACAATCATCTAAGTTTCTTATCCTTCCTATTATCTTAGCATCATCAGCAATCATGTTAATATAATTCTGTATTCCATCTGGTAGATCATTTATGTAGACAAAGAACATCACTGGTGCAAGAACTGAACTCTGTGGTACTCCACTTGTGACGTTTCTCCAGTCCGATACATTGCCTCTGATTACTGCCCTCATTTTTCAATCAATCAGAAAATTGTTCATCCATGTTAGAAGTTTACCTGTCACCCCTTCAATATTTTTCAGTTTCCACAACAAACTCTTATGTGGAACCCTGTCGAAAGCCTTTTTAGGTCCAGATAGATGTAGTCAACCCAACCATCTCTTTCCTGTAAAATCTCTGTGGCCCGATCATAGAAACTGAGCAAATTTGATACACAGGATCTTCCAGATCGAAAACCATACTGTCTGTTTGATATTATACCATTTCTCTCCAGGTGTTCTACCCATTTAGTTTTTATTATTTTTCCACACAGATATTAGAAAGCCACACAGATGGTCTGCAGGTGGTCTGCCTCCACCACATCACTTCCTATGCATTCCATTTGTCAACCACTCAGACACTAAAAAAGTTTTTTCTAATATCTGTGTGGCTCATTTGGCCATTCATTTTCCACCTGTGTCCCCTAGAGCGTGTGCCCCTTGTGTTAAATAGTCTGTTTATATCTACCCTATCAATTCCTTTGAGAATCTTGAATGTGGTGATCATGCCACCCTAACTCTTACGTCTTCCAACGACGTGAGGTTAAATTCCCGTAGTCTCTCCTCGTAGCTCATGCCTCTCAGCTCGGGTACTAGTCGTGTGGCAAACCTTTGTGTGTGTGTGTGTATATGTGTGCCCGTCTATCTGTATGCCTCCGTGTGTGTACTCACCTAATTGTACTCACCTAATTGTGCTTGCGGGGGTTGAGCTTTGGCTCTTTGGTCCCGCCTCTCAACTGTCAATCAACTGGTGTACAGATTCCTGAGCCTACTGGGCTCTATCATATCTACATTTGAAACTGTGTATGGAGTCAGCCTCCACCACATCACTTCCTAGTGCATTCTATTTATTAACTACTCTGACACTGAAAAAATTCTTTCTAACGTCTCTGTGGCTCATCTGGGTACTAAGTTTCCACCTGTGTCCCCTTGTTCGTGTCCCACCCGTGCTGAAGAGTTTGTCTTTGTCCACCCTGTCAATTCCCCTGAGAATTTTGTAGGTGGTTATCATGTCTCCCCTTACTCTTCTGTTTTCCAGGGATGTGAGGTTCAGCTCCTTTAGCCTTTCCTCGTAGCTCAATCCTCTCAGTTCCGGGACGAGCCTGGTGGCATACTCTGAATCTTCTCTAACTTTGTCTTGTGTTTAACTAGGTATGGACTCCAGGCTGGAGCTGCATACTCCAGGATTGGTCTTACATAAGTGGTATACAGGGTTCTGAAAGATTCCTTACACAAGTTTCTGAAGGCAGTTCTTATGTTGGCCAGTCTAGCATATGCCGCTGATGATATTCTTTTGATGTGGGCCTCTGGGGACAGGTTCGGTGTGATATCAACCCCCAGATCCTTCTCTCTATTTGACTCTTGCAGGATTTCCCCTCCCAGATGACACCTTGTGTTCAGCCTCTTGCTCCCTTCGCCTAATTTCATCACCTTACACTTTCCCGAGTTGAACTTTAGCAGCCATTTTCTAGACCATTCCTCCAGTTTATCCAGGTCATCCTGTAGTCTTTGTCTATCTTCATCCGTCTTGATTCTTCTCATAATTTTTGCATCATCAGTAAACATCGAGAGGAATGAGTCTATACCCTCTGGAAGATCGTTCACATATATTAGAAACAGGATGGGTCCAAGTACCGAGCCCTGTGGGACTCCGCTGGTGACATCTCGCCACTCTGATGTCTCCCCCCTCACCGTTACTCGCTGTTTCCTGTTGCTTAAGTACTCCCTTATCCACTGGAGCACCTTCCCTTTTACTCCTGCCTGTTGCTCCAACTTTTTTAACAGCCTTTTATGGGGTACTGTGTCAAA
>NC_091161.1:41495725-41538225 GCF_040958095.1 Procambarus clarkii
ACCACTTTCTTCACCATATCGTAATCGCCGGAGTCGTCAAGGGATAACGTAGAGTAGGCGATTTGGGCCTTCCCAGTCAAAACTGACTGTATCATGATGGCCCAATTCTCCCTTGGCCACTCCAAAGAGGCAGCGACTTTCTCGAAGGCTGCAAAGAACTTCGAGACTTCCCTCTCATTGAATTTGGGGACCATTTTGATATTCCTTACCGGATCGAAACCGCTTACTCCAGTTTGTCTCTGTCCAGCGCCTAATCTTAATACTTCTAGTTCATGTTGTCTCTGTCTTTCCTCCCTTTCTCGCTCTCGTTCTTCTCTCTCTCGTCTCTCTTCTCTTTCACGTTCTTCTCTTCTTTCTTCTCTTTCTAATTCTAAACGCCTCATCGCCAATTCTTTTTCTTTCATCTCCATTTCTTTATCTTGTCTCTCTCGTTCCATTTCTAATTTCTTCCATTCTATTTCACGATTTATTTCTAGGGCACGCATCTTGACTGTTAGGAAGCTGATATTAAGCTCACCTGCATCACTGTCAACGTCACTGCCCTTATCTTCCTTTTCCGTGGAAGCTATTTCCTCACCTTCCCTTGTACTAGGAGTCTCTCCTTCCTGTTTCTCTTCTGCCTTCAGGTGCCGGTGAACCTTGGACAAGATTTCCACACGGGAATCACTGGCACGGATCTTGATCTCCAGGTAGGCGCTCACTAGTACAAGTTCCGGTTTGCTCAGATACTTTAATCTGGCAAGACAGTCCACTCTGTTCAGAAAAGCCTGAACATCGTCCAGATCATCGATGGTAGCTTTTTCTGCCATTGTCACAGATGGAATACTTAACGAGCACCTTGCTTACACGTTAGCACTTAACACACCGAGCACTGTTCTACGCCAATATTGCACTTTATCGCACCAAACACTGCACTTGCCAATATTGCACGTAATCACTTCGGGCACCGCACTACCCAATATTGCACTGAGTCCAAGCGAACACTTCGCTCTACAATATTGCACTGAATCACTGAGCACCGCACTACTCAATATTGCACTTAATCGCTTAATCACAGCGAGCACCGCACTGCACAATATCGCACTTAGTCACTGAGCACCGCACAGGACGTATAACGTCACAATCGTCACACACAGGGGGAATTATATACAGGGATTACGCCACTTCACCACCCCTGTCAAACATACTTAACAAGGGGACGGATCCCGCTGGGGATGCCAATTATGTTACGGCCCTCTCGGGACGCAACGGGGTTCTTACTCTGATGTCGTTAGAGGAAGATATATATCCGGCCCCAAGCCAGTAGAGGCTATCAAGGGATGCGATCCGTGACGCAAGTAACTTAAAGGGAGTAGGGAAAAAAAGGTAAGAACTTAATATAATATATTGACCACCACCAATAAATAAATAGTATATAAAAGGAGTACACAGGGGGAGGGGTATGAACACTTAACAAGGGGATTAATTCTTCATCGTGGTCTTCTGCAGAAGATGCTGGTGCCACACCACTTGGTGCCGAGTCCTTGGTGCTTTCTTCGTGGCCTCACTACGTGTCCTCTGAGAATACCGAGCCTACCCTGGCCACAGGTCAGCCACAACACAGGTCCACTGGGGGCACCGTCGTGGAGGCCGTCAACCACACGTCCAGCAGGTCTGCTGGCAGGTACTGAGCCACCAGGGCTGGTACGGCCACTCCACGAACGATATAAGGGGTACGCCCTAGACAGGAGTCTCGTGTGATATCACCAATCACCCTCCTGTCCTCAATACCCCAGTGGATTATCGTCTCCAACCGTCGGTCCCGGGTAAATCCTTCCACTGCCACTCCACTGGCAGGCTTAACACACCACAGTGTTCTTCCGGGGGGACGACGTCACGACAGCTGCAGCAAACTTCACTGTATGGAGACTGGCTGCCTCGGGTAGACTGACTCCACCTTCAACACAGTGGTCCCAGGTCGGCTCTGTAAACAGACACGTCATCAATAACTGGGACACTAATACATCACACTCACAGGCTCAGATACTAACACCTGACGTATCCACTCCGTAGATGGCGCTGTCGTCGGAGCACCACCTCACCAGAGGTCAGGAGCGGCGGTGTTGAGCGCTGAACCAGACTGGAAACTGGTCCTCGAGGCCAGTACACGCTGTCCTCACTAGGTGTCGTCGTTCGTTTGGAGGGGGTTTCGGGAGCTGACCCACAGATGGCGTGTTTGTCACTGCTCCAGGCTCGAACGCTGGATCCGGGTTCGTAACACTCTCTCTCTCTCTCTCTCTCTCTCTCTCTCTCTCTCCCTCTCTCTCTCCCTCTCTCTCTCTCTCTCTCTCTCTCTCTCTCTCTCTCTCTCTCTCTCTCTCTCTCTCTCTCTCTCTCTCTCTCTCTCTCTCTCTCTCTCTCTCTCCCTCTCTCTCTCTCTTTCTCTCTCTCTCTCTCTCTCTCTCTCTCTCTCTCTCTCTCTCTCTCTCTCTCTCTCTCTCTCTCTCTCTCTCTCTCTCTCTCTCTCTCTCTCTCTCTCTCTCTCTCTCTCTCTCTCTCTCTCTCTCTCTCCTCTCTCTCTCTCTCTCTCTCTCTCTCTCTCTCTCTCTCTCTCTCTCTCTCTCTCTCTCTCTCTCTCTCTCTCTCTCTCTCTCTCTCTCTCTCTCTCTCTCTCTCTCTCTCTCTCTCTCTCTCTCTCTCTCTCTCTCTCTCTCTCTCTCTCTCTCTCTCTCTCTCTCTCTCTCTCTCTCCCTCTCTCTCTCTCTCTGTCCCTCTCTCTCTCAAATGATTCCCCAACTTTTAACCCTTCATTACTCGCCCCTTACCCTTCTCCCCCCCCCCCTTGTCGTGTTCCTCTCTCTCTCTCTCTCTCTCTCTCTCTCTCTCTCTCTCTCTCTCTCTCTCTCTCTCTCTCTCTCTCTCTCTCTCTCTCTCTCTCTCTCTCTCTCTCTCTCTCTCTCTCTCTCTCTCTCTCTCTCTCTCTCTCTCTCTCTCTCTCTCTCTCTTTCTCTACCTCTCTCTCTCAAATGATTCCCCAACTTTTAACCCTTCATTACTCGCCCCTTACCCTTATCCCCCCCCTTGTCGTGAAGGAAACCTAACTCTTAATATATTGATATTTAATTGATTGAATTGAATTACACGAAGACCACCCTATTTTTACTGAAAAGGGAAACAGATACATAATGCAATAATAAGGACTAAGATACCAGTGCCTGTGGACAATGTAATTATTAAGAATTATTTGTTGAATATTAATGGACTGTAAGATTAATTATTTTTCAAGAGTTAAACCTTCCCAAACTTCACAATTTGGGGTTAATACTAGAAGTTGAGTTACTCCTAGTACACTTAATAGAGGCTGGTTCTTCCCCGAGAGAAAGTAGTAAGATTTAATAAGAGATATAATCTGTATAAGTATTCAGTAAGTTGCTTAATAACAAGTGCATATTATAGTAACTGTTAGACAAACTGGAAGGGCTAAATTAAGTTCACTGGGAACATACTTGTAGTTAGAGGAGCGAGCACGGTGTAACGATGGACATAGGGTAAAGTTGGCATGTTGAGAGCTCTGAACATTATAACTGAACCACTTAACATTATTGTTGTCCACCGACGCAATCCTTGGATCGCTGATGGAGTAGTTATGCACTCAGGGGCCGATTAATAGCAAGGGCCGAACGCATAGCTGATGAAAGCTTCACCTCTCTCTGTACCAACGGCCATCACGTCGTCTCGTGGTCAAAGCTTCGTAGTCAGCCCTTTCGTGCTCCTCCTCCTTCCTCAACCCTCTCCTCGCACATGCGCAACATATTTTAGTAGAAACGGAAAATTCTTTTCCTTATAATTACTTTACTAAATAAGTTAATGAGAATAAGGTTGCAATTACAGGGAGTTATATATTATTTAAATTCTCGTCAAATAATAATTAATATGAACAGTGTTCTTATTGAACGAGAAATTTCTGTTTCCTCCCAACGTGATCACCATAGCCCGTGTTACTTGGAACTTTTTGTTCCAGGTAGCGAATCTTTAACAACAACATGTTTCCTCCATGTTAGGTTAAGATAACAGATAAACTGTTATATAGTGATCTTTTAGTTGATAACTCGTTGTTATTAGATCACTAGTTGTTATATTATCAGGTATTAATTCTTGTAAAGAATACTGAAAAAAGGCGAGAATATTATTCAATTCTCTGGCATGATGACAAAAATTATGCCTCTGCTGGATATTATCTGACGCAATACTGTCCCTCTATGTGGGAAGAATTTGGTAAATGACGCGCAGATGGGAAAATATTAATTTACGTTAATTATACAAATTAGTAGGATTAGTATATACTATGCCTAGCATACAATGGTGATGTATTATGATACAATAACGATGAATTAGTGTTGGAAACTTTCCAACACAAACCAACATTCCGTCCCGATTCCCCATCCATAGACCTGAACTTTACTCTATTCCTCTACCTCTTCTCTACTGTCATCCCCCACGACCTCCGACATCACTCCCCCCTTCCCACCTCTAACCTTCGCCCCTCCCGCTCTTTGGTCTCCTCTCCCGTCTGCTCACAACCTGTCCGGTACAGGGCCAGGTCATTACGACTACACATCACTTGGAAAGGGTCAGGCTAAGGATTTGAGATGGAACGGGGGAAGGAATGGGAGTGATGGTATACGGGAGCTAGTTAATACTCTATTACCTTAATGGTCGACCATCACTGTACACTACACACGACCATCAACACTATAACCATCTACACTACACACGACCATCAACACTGTAACCATCTACACTACACACGACCATCATCACTGTAACCATCTACACTACACACGACCATCAACACTCTAACCATCTACACTACACACAACCATCAACACTGTACCCATCTACACTACACACGACCATCAACACTGTAACCATCTACACTACACACGACCATCAACACTGTAACCATCTACACTACATACGACCATCAACACTGTAACCATCTACTCTACACACAACCATCAACACTGTAACCATCTACACTACACACGACCATCAACACTGTAACCATCTACACTACACACGACCATCAACACTGTACCCATCTACACTACACACAACCATCATCACTGTATCCATCTACACTACACACAACCATCATCACTGTAACCATCTACACTACACACAACCATCAACACTGTAACCATCTACACTACACACGACCATCAACACTGTAACCATCTACACTACACACGACCATCAACACTGTAACCATCTACACTACACACGACCATCAACACTGTAACCATCTACACTACACACGACCATCAACACTGTAACCATCTACACTACACACGACCATCATCACTGTAACCATCTACACTACACACGACCATCATCACTGTAACCATCTACACTACACACGACCATCATCACTGTAACCATCTATACTACACACAACCTTCATCACTGTAACCATCTATACTACACACAACCTTCATGTGCTGTGTAGATGGTTATCAGGATGGTAGTCTTGATGGTTTTGTGTAGTTACAACACCATCAACACTACACACAACCATCATCACTGTAACCATCTACACTACACACAACCACCAGCACTACACACGACCATCATCACTGTAACCATCTACACTACACACAACCATCATCACTGTAACCATCTACACTACACACCACCATCATCACTGTAACCATCTACACTACACACGACCCTCATCAAAGTAACAATATTTTCTACTCATCCATCTTCACTATAACCATCTTCACACGTCCTTCATCACTGTAACTCAACACTACTCACAACCAGTGTCACTATAACCATGTACACCATACTATCCTCATGGTTCCAGCTTAAGTCGTATCTCTCCACACACACACTGTAACAGTGTAGGTTACAGGGACTGAGTGACTGGAGCTGGAGGAGGCAGGAGTCACCATTTATCAGGAGAAATCGCCAAGCCATTACGACTATATGAGCACTGGGAAGGGGGTCAGGATAAGCATTTGGGATAGGACGGGGTAAAGGAGTTTTGCCCAACCACTTGGACGGTCGGGGATTGATCGCCGACCTGCATGAAGCGAGACCGTTGCTCTACCGTCTAGCCCAAGTGGTTGGGTGGGCACACCGCAGCAAGCTCCTGGAATATCGAATTACTTAAGTATTGGGAACAGGTTGGGGGCTACAGTGGTGTCCAAGGTTACATAAAGGTTAAAGGAAGTGTAAAAGCAAAAAATACAATAAACAAGCAAAGATCAGTGAAAATAGCTGAGTTGGAAAAGTTTGTTTTTGTTCCAGAACAAAAAAAAGATGGCCACCACCACCACGGGGAATGTAAACACACCAATAGATGATTGTGTCAAAGGATTCTCACTACAAGATATAAGGAAAGGAGGTGTTCTTGGCAGGTTAGAGATAATTGAAGATATGCAAAAGAATGAAGAAAAAGTGCTTAAATTGGTAGAGGACATAGGAGCTCTTAAGAGTGAGCTTTGCACTCTAAAAGGGAGTATTCTTCAGCAAGTTAAGAGTATTACTGCATTAACGGACAAGGTAACAAATTAGGAGGAGCAAATCAAGGAACTAGTGAAAGAAAATGAGGGGTGGAAAGTGAAGTGTGGTGACTTTGAAGAAGTAAACAAGAAAATAGACTCATATGGTGAACAACTCCAAGGGAGCCTGAGGGCTAATACAGAGTTAGGCAAGGATCTGCAACTGGAAACTTCATTGACAACTCACATAGAGGAGGTAATAAACACCTAGAAAAGTATAAAGAAGAAATAAAAGAGACGTATGCCCAAGTTGTCAAAGAGAAAGAGACGATTAAGGAAGGGTGTTTGGAAGTCCTAATCAAAAATGATAAACAAGAAGCGGATCTTAGGCAAGCAATAAGGAAAGAACTGGTAACCAACAGTACACTGGTACAAAACACTGTAGGTAGAAGTAAGTCCATAATAATTTTTGGATCTTTAGAGAAGGAAATTTCCTCTAGGGTGGACCGAGCATCAGAAAAGATGAAAATCATAGAAAAAATAGTAGGATTAGGAGAAGGTCTAAATTCAAAGGAGCATGTTAATGATTTTAGGAAAGGGTTAATTCAACAGAAATTGCGAGAGGGCCAGAGATCAAAAGACACAAGCATGGAATCATTATAGAAAGAGACCAAACTTTCAAACATACCAGCGATACAAAGATTCAAGAAACAACTACACGTTTGTAAGGAGAGAGGCTAAGGAACTTTGAGAACGGTATAGCAGACAAATGTAAATCAGATCCAGGCCTTTTCTATAAATTCATTAAAAACAAGCTGTTGGTACAGGATAATATTCATTGGTTGAAAATGGGGGACAGATACACGGAAAATGAAAAGGAAATGTGTGAAACATTAAACGAAAAGTTCCAAAGTGTGTTTGTACAAAATGAGATCCTCAGAGGACCAGACACAATAAGAATTCAAGAGAACAGCGTAGAGCACAAAGAGGTTTCTAGAGACGAAGTTAAACAAATGCTCCTGGAGCTACTAGCATGGATGAAAATTTTTCTGATTGAATGAAGAATGAGGGCAGTAATCAGAGGCAATGTATCGGACTGGAGAAACGTCACAAGTGAAGTACCACAGAGTTCAGTTCTTGCACCGGTAATGTTCATTGTCTTCATAAACGATCTACCAGATGGAATACAGAATTATATGAACATGATTGCTGATGATGCTAAGATAATAGGAAGGATAAGAAACTTAGATGATTGTCATGTCCTTCAAGAAGACCTGGACAAAATAAGTATATGGAGCACCACTTGGCAAATGGAATTTAACGTAAATAAAGGCCATGTTATGGAATGTGAAATAGGAGAACATAAACTCCACACAACCTATAAATTATGTGAGAAATCTTTAAAGAATTCTGATAAAGAAAGAGATCTAGGGGTGGTTCTAGATAGAAAACTATCACCTGAGGACCATATAAAGAACTTTGTGCAAGGAGCCTATGCTACGCTTTCTAACTTCAGAATTGCTTTTAAATACATGGATGGGGAAATACTAAAGAAATTTTTCACGACTTTTGCTAGGCAAAACAAGAATATGCAGCGGTTGTGTGGTGCCCATATCTTAAGAAGCACATCAACAAACTGGAAAAGGTGCAAAAACAAGCTACTAAGTGGCTCCCAGAACTGAAGGGCAAGAGCTACGAGGAGAAGTTAGAGGCATTAAATATGCCAAAGCTAGAAGACAGAAGAAAAAGAGGTGATATGATCTACTTACAAAATATTAATAGGAATTGATAAAATTGATAGGGAAGATTTCCTGAGACCTGGAACTTCAAGAACAAGAGGTCATAGATTTAAACTAACTAAACAAAGATGCCGAAGAAATAATAGAGAAAATTCACTTTCGCAAATAGAGTGGTTGTCGGTTGGAACAAGTTAAGTGAGAAGGTGGTGGAGGCCAAGACCGTCAGTAGTTTCGAAGCTTTATATGACAAAGAATGCTGGGAAGACAGGACACCACGAGCGTAGCTCTCATCCTGTAACTACACTTAGGTAATTACACACACACGCACGCACACGCACACACACACACACACACGCACACACACACACACACACACACACACACACACACACACACACACACACACACACACACACACACACACACACACACACACACACACACACACACACACACACACACACACACACACACACACACACACACACACACACACACACACACAAACACACACACACACACACACACACACACACACACAGTTATGATGATGAAAATTTATGATGAGAGCGAAGCTGCTGGTCATGGGGGACCTAAATCACGGAGAGATAGATTGGGAAACGAGGAATCCCCATGGCGGGGAGGAGACCTGGGGAGCGAAGCTGGTAGACGTTATTGACAGGAATTTCCTAACACAGCATGTGAAAGAAGATACTAGGGAAAGAGGAGGGGATACGCCCAGCCTATTAGATCTCATTATCACTCAGAATGTAGAAGACATCGAGCAGTTGGAACATGAAATACCACTAGGAGCTAGTGACCATTGTGTCCTAGCCTTTGACTACATGATGGAGCTTAAAATTGTGACCAAAGGACAAGAGGTCCGGGAAAGGAGACTTGATTACAGAAAAGGGGACTACAGAAGGATAAGGGACTACCTGGGAGAAGTGCAGTGGGAGGAAGAACTTAGAGGAAAAACAGTGCAAGGTATGATGAACCAAGTCATATTGAAATGCAAGGAGGCTGAAGATAGATTTATTCCAACAATAAAGGAAAAAAGCAGGAGGGAATATAATAACCCATGGTTTAATAGACAGTGTCAGGAAGCAAAGGTGAGAAGCAGGAGGGAGTGGAGGAAGTACAGAAGGCAAAGGACAGAGGACAACAGGATTAGATGTAACAGAGCTAGGAATGATTACATTAACATAAGACGAGTGTCGGAAAGAAATTATGAGAACGATATTGCAGTCAAAGCGAAAAAGCAACCAAAATTACTACATAGCCATATAAGAAGGAAGATGTCGGTAAATGACCAAGTGACAAGACTGAGGAAAACAGAAGGGGCATATACAGAAAGCGACAAGGAAATCTGCGAGGTACTGAATGCAAAATTCCATGGAGTGTTCACTACCGAGCCTGAGCAGCTCCCATTGTTAGAAGAGATTACCCAAGATGAAAGACTATCAGATATAGAGGTGACAGCAGAGGATGTAATGAAACAGTTGACAACACTGGATGCAAATAAAGCTGTTGGACCAGACAAAGTATCACCGTGGATACTTAAAGAGGCAGCGCAGGCTCTCAGCGTGCCTCTGGCAATGATCTTCAATGAGTCACTTATGTCGGGAGAATTGCCCAGTTGCTGGAAGGAGGCAAATGTCGTACCGATTTTCAAAAAGGGGGATAGGGAGGAGGCACTTAACTACAGACCCGTATCACTGACAAGCATCCCCTGCAAAATACTTGAAAGAATAATTAGGCTAAGACTTGTTGAGCACCTGGAGAGCATTGGGTTTGTAAACAAGCACCAACATGGGTTCTGGACAGGGAAATCATGCCTAACAAACCTTTTAGAATTCTATGATAAAGTAACAAGGATAAGGCAGGACAGAGAAGGCTGGGCAGACTGCATATTTCTTGACTGCCAAAAGGCCTTTGATACGGTACCGCACATGAGACTGCTATACAAACTTGAGAGGCAGGCAGGAGTAAGCGGAAAGGCCCTAGTATGGGTGAAGAACTACCTAACAGGAAGGAGCCAGAGGGTAATGGTAAGGGGCGAAAAGTCGGACTGGCGAACAGTAACAAGTGGAGTACCTCAAGGATCGGTGCTGGGACCAATCCTCTTTCTAATTTACGTAAATGATATGTTTACAGGAGTGGAATCATACATGTCGATGTTTGCAGATGACGCAAAATTAATGAGAAGAGTTGTGACAGACGAGGATTGTAGGATCCTCCAAGAGGACTTAAACAGGCTGCAGAGATGGTCAGAGAAATGGCTACTGGAGTTTAACACCAGTAAATGTAAAGTTATGGAAATGGGATCAGGTGACAGGAGACCAAAGGGACAGTACACAATGAAGGGGAACAGCCTACCTGTAACGATTCGAGAAAGAGACCTGGGAGTGGATGTGACACCTAATCTAACTCCTGAGGCACATATAAATAGGATAACGACAGCAGCGTACTCTACACTGGCGAAAATTAGAACTTCATTCAGAAACCTAAATGAGGAAGCTTTTAGGGCGCTTTACACTGCCTACGTGAGACCCGTCTTAGAGTATGCCGCGCCATCATGGAGCCCCCACCTGAAGAAACACATAAAGAAACTGGAGAAGGTTCAGAGGTTTGCGACGAGGCTTGTCCCAGAGCTACGAGGGATGGGATATGAAGAGCGGCTGAAGGAACTGAACCTTACGACACTAGAGAAAAGAAGGGAGAGAGGAGATATGATAGGGACATATAAAATACTCAGGGGAATTGACAAAGTGGAAATAGATCAAATGTTCACACGTAATAATAACAGAACGAGGGGACATGGGTGGAAACTGGAAACTCAGATGAGTCACAGAGATGTTAGGAAGTTTTCTTTTAGCGTGAGAGTAGTAGAAAAATGGAATGCACTTGGGGAACAGGTTGTGGAAGCAAATACTATTCATACTTTTAAAACTAGGTATGATAGGGAAATGGGACAGGAGTCATTGCTGTAAACAACCGATAGCTAGAAAGGCGGGATCCAAGAGTCAATGCTCGATCCTGCAAGCACATATAGGTGAGTACATATAGGTGAGTACACACACACTCACACACACACACACACACACACACACACACACACACACACACACACACACACACACACACACACACACACACAGTGGAAGTGGAAATAGATGAAATGTTCACACGTAATAATAACAGAACGAGGGGACATGGGTGGAAACTGGAAACTCAGATGAGTCACAGGGATGTTACGAAGTTTTCTTTTAGCATGAGAGTAGTGGAAAAATGGAATGCACTTGGGGAACATTTTGTGGAAGCAAACTCTATTCATACTTTTAAAGTTAGGTATGATAGGGAAATGGGACAGGAGTCATTGCTGTAAACAACCGATGGCTGGAAAGGCGGTATCCAAGAGTCAATGCTCGATCCTGCAGACACAACTAGGTGAGTACACACACGCACACACACACACCAGAATCCTCTGACACCTTGTTAACCACCTCACAGATCTTCACACCTATTGAACAGTTTCCTCCATCAGCAGAACGCTCACCAAGAAGGGGACAAAATGAACAGAAGAAAGTGAGGTTCAAGGCAATGTACAATAATATAAATGGGATTACGAATAAAACAAGTTTACTTGGAGAATGGGCACTAGAAGAAAACCCAGACACAATAGCACTCACAGAAACAAAGCTATTGAAAACCATAACAAATGCAGTGTTTCCACAGGAGTACTATGTAGTAAGGATAGAGAGAATGGAGAGGAGGTGGTCGTGTAACTTTGCTGATGGGAAAAGGCTGAAATTTTTAAGAGAGGGTTATTCAGGGTTGTAAAGACTTCTGTGACTACATAACATAACAATTGGAGGACAAAAATTTTTAGTAGTAGTCATATATAACCCCCAACCAAACGACAGAAGACCCAGACAGGAATATGATAGGAACAACATGGCCACCATCAATATAATAGAGAGAGCAGCTTCTGTAGCTAGCAGAAACGGATCCAGATTACAAATTATGGGAGACATCAACCATGGGAAAATAGATTGGGAGAATAGAGACCCACATGAAGGACCGAACACATGTAGAGCTAAGCTGCTGGACGTAGCAACAAGAAACTTTCTAAACCAACACATCAAGGGACCGACAAGAATGAGAGGAGAGTATGGACCAGCAATGTTACATTTGATATTTCGCTAAATGTGTCGGATATAATGAAGGATAAGTGGGAAGCCCCCTTGGGAACGAGTGATCACAGTGTATTGATCTTTGAGTACCTGGTAGAGCTAGGAATTATCTCCCCAAAAAAGAACTGGGAAACAAAGGACTGGCGAACCTAAAGGGAAACTTGTTGGCTCCTCATGAACTATGAGGAGATGAGAAAGTTCCTAAGGGATATACCATAGAAATCACAACTAAGTTCGTATATGACATGATGGACTATGTCACCCCAAAAGTGTCAAGAGGCAGTAAACAGATTTATCCCGGCCCAACAGGAAAAAACCAAGAAGCAAAAGAAGAATCCATGGTTTAATAGGCCATGTATGAAAGCAAAGGAACTGAACAAAAGGGCGTGGTGGAAATTCCAAAATAACATAACACCTGAAAACAGAGAGAGAGAGAGATACCAGAGAACAAGGAACGAGTATGTTAGTGTGAGAAGAGAAGCTGAGAAAAAATATGAAAATGATACAGCTAATAAAGCCAAGACCGAACCAAAGCTACTACACAGTCACATCAGGAGGAAGACAACAGTGAAGGAACAGGTGATGAAACTTAAAACGGGTGAGGACAGGTATACAGAGAATGACAAAGAGGTGTGTGAAGAACTCAACAAGAGATTCCAGGTGGTCTTCACAATAGAACAAGGAGAGGTCACGACGCTAGGAGAGGAAGCAGTAAACCAGGCGGCCTTGGAATGGTATGAAATAACAAGAGATGAGGTTAAGAGGCACCTGTTGGATCTGGACGTGAGAAAGGCTGTTGGCCTGGACGGAATCTGACCATGGGTATTGAAAGAATGTGCAGGAGCGCTTTGCTTGCCACTCTTCGTAGTGTATAGTAGCTCACTGGAAACGGGAGACCTACCAGAAATATGGAAGACGGCTAATGTAGTCCCAATATACAAAAAGGGTGACAGACAAGAAACACTGAACTACAGGCCAGTGTCCTTATATTGTATACTATGCAAGAAGATGGAGAAGATCGTGAGAAAAAACCTAATACCACATCTGGAGAGAAGGGACTTCGTGACAACCCATCAACATGGGTTCAGGGAGGGTAAATCTTGCCTTACAGGCTTAATAGAATTCTACAATCACGTGCCAAAGATTAAGCAGAAGTATGGGCGGACTGCCGGAAAGCCCTTGACACAGTAGCCCATAAAAGACCGATGCATAAGATGGAGAGAATGGCAGGAGTAGCTGGTAAGGTGCTCCAGTGGATAAGGGAGTACCTAAGCAATAGGAAGCAGAGAGTTACAGTTAGGGGTGAGACCTCAGATTGGAGTGAAATCACCAGTGGAGTCCCACAGGGTTCTGTACTCGGACCTATCTTGTTTCTGATATACGTAAATGATCTCCCAGAGGGTATTGACTCATTCCTCTCAATGTTTGCTGACGACGCCAAAATTATGAGAGAGATTAAGACAAAGGTGGACAGCTTAAGGCTTCAAGAAGACCTAGACAAGCTGCAGGAATGGTCCAACAAATGGTTTTTAGAGTTTAACCCAAGCAACTGTAATGTAATGAAGATAGGTGTAGGGAACAGGAGACCAGATACAAGGTATCATTTGGGAGAGAGAGAGAGAGACCTGGGGGTTAATATCACGCCAGACCTGTCCCCTGAAGCTCATATCAAGAGGATAAAATCAGCGGCATATGTCAGGTTGGCTAACATAAGAACGGCCTTTAGAAGCTCCAGCATGGAGTCCATATCTACTCAAGGATAAGACTAAACTGGAAAAGGTTCAAAGGTTTGCCACCAGACTAGTACCCGAGCTGAGAGGTATGAGCTACGAGGAGAGACTACGGGAATTAAACCTCACGTCACTGGGTGACAGAAGAGTTTGAGGGGACATGATCACCACATGCAAGATTCTCAGAGGAATTGATAGGGTAGATAAAGACAGATTATTTAACACAAGGTCACACACACACACACTAGGGAACACAGGTGGAAATTGAGTGCCCAAATGAGCCATAAAGACGTTAGAAAGAATTTTTTCAATGTCAGAGTATTAGAGAAATGAAATGCATTAGGCAGTGATGTAGTGGAGGCTGATTCCATACACAGTTTCAAATGTAGATATGATAGAGCCCAATAGGCTCAGGAACCTGTACATCAGTTGATTGACAGTTGAGAGGCGGGACCAAATAGCCAGAGCTCAACCCCCGCAAGGACAACTAGGTGAATACAACTAGGTGAGTACACATATTCTTTATTTTAATCAATTTAAAAAAAAAAAAGTAATTATCAGAAACAAAGAAGTAAACACTGTTCATATATCAATATATTCCCAGTCCTTCCCAAGCGTTTGTCCGCCGTAGTCCCACAGTTGGTCCCAGACGTCCACCATCTTGCGCACGTAGGAGGCCGCGTCCTCCCAATTTCCATCCCAGCCGTCTTCTAACTTTCGCATCTTTGGGGCCGAGTCCGGACAGTCGAAATGTGAGATGAGTCTCTTACAGGAATACTCCGAGTACTCCATCTTGACGATGGTGATGGGAGGAAGGCTGCTGCTGGGAGACCTTAACCTGACTAGCATTGAGCCCCAAAGGTGTAATATATATTCGGGATGATCAAGAATATAGTTATGGGGCTAAATATTGTCACGCCGCCAACCCTATTACCACCCACCATAGGCAGAGGTAAGTGGCTGTGTTCACTCAGATATTGTATAAGAGAGGGGGGGGGGGGAGGAAGAGGGAAGAGGGAGAAAGAGAGGAGGGGGGGGGAAGGAGAGGGGGGGGGAGACGAGGGTGCAGCCGGGTTCCCCCTTTTATATATATAAAAGATTGTTTTTTATTTTCATGGGAGGGGCGAAGGGTATCTTAGAGAGGGGGGGGGTGAGGGGGAAGGGTAGAGAGGAAAATGGTGGAGATTTGAGTTAAGAGAAAGAAGAAGGAAGAGGATAAACAGGGTGCGAGGAGAGGTTGGGAAGGGGTTGGAGGGAAGATGAAGGATGGAGACGAGTTCATTCAGTCATTCGTTCATAGAGGAGTTTTTGGTGATATAAATAAATGTTATTATTGATGTGTTTTATTCAATGTAAAAATAAAATATATATATATATATATATATATATATATATATATATATATATATATATATATATATATATATATATATATATATATATATATATATATATATATATATATATGTCGTACCTAGTAGCCAGAACGCACTTCTCAGCCTACTATGCAAGGCCCGATTTGCCTAATAAGCCAAGTTTTCCTAAATTAATATATTTTCTCTAATTTTTTTCTTATGAAATGATAAAGCTACCCATTTCATTATATATGAGGTCAATTTTTTTTATTGGAGTTAAAATTAACGTAGATATATGACCGAACCTAACCAACCCTACCTAACCTAACCTAACCTATCTTTATAGGTTAGGTTAGGTAGCAGAAAAAGTTAGGTTAGGTTAGGTTAGGTAGGTTAGGTACTCGAAAAACAATTAATTCATGAAAACTTGGCTTATTAGGCAAATCGGGCCTTTTATTACACTTGTATTACACCTGTATTACACTTATTTGTATAATTTGCACGTCGTGCAAATTATACAAATAAGTGTAATACACTCTATAGTAAATCACTTCTTTTCTTCACCTTAAAAGTACGAAAATGAGTTTTGGAGAACTCCTATTCCAATTAAGCCCTGATGCTAAGAAAATAGTTAGAGGGATAGAAGCCCTAAACCAGAAAATAATAAATACAGAATATGCGGTCATATTCAATGAAACATAAATATATATATATATATATATATTATATATATATATATATATATATATATATATATATATATATATATATATATATATATATATATATATATATATATATATATATATATATATATATATATTGTGACGGGAAAGTGTTGGAGTGTTGATGTTCGGCAGTCCTCCAATGGTAGGTGTCAAAGCCTGGTCACACTTTAAACAAAAATATAGACTGCTTGCCTGTTGTCTGTGGTAAGTTAGAGGGAGGAACACGTAAAACACAAAATATGAACAATGAAACTTTAATATATTTACTTTAAACATAAATAAAAATAAAGACAAATCTCGGGAAGTAAAATTACAGTTAAATAATAAAGAAAATGTAAAGACAATGTGAAATACAAAATACAATGTTAAAATGGTGCTGAGAATATCGGCTATGGCTGAAACCTCCCTTCGTATACGAGCTAATGAGCAAGTATGCCAGAGAGAGATGCCAACCGTAAGAGCACAAGGAATATTCTGAAGTGGGTAGCTGGTCAGGCTCAGACGTCGATTCGTGTAGAGGGCGCTGAGGTGCTGGGTGCAGGTGCGCAGCTGGCGAGTCACCAATCAGAAGCAGGCAAGCTGGTGAAGGGTAGTTAGCTGGTTTGATGATGACCCGGCGTGAGGAGGGTGTGTGGAGTGGGGGGATCTTGGATATGTTTTGCCTCCTGGTCAAAACGTTTTGTGCTCTTGGTGACCTATCTTGAATGTAGCATCTTATACTTGTGTCTTTGGCGTAACTTAAAGTAGGGAAGAGCCGGCCCAATCTCTCTTGAAAGAGATTATCGTCACAATATATATATATATATATATATATATATATATATATATATATATATATATATATATATATATATATATATATATATATATATATATATATATATATATATATATATATATATATATATATATATATATATATACATAAATATATATATATATATATATATATATATATATATATATATATATATACATAAATATATATATATATATATATATATATATATATATATATATATATATATATATATATATATATACATATATATATATATATATATATATATATATATATATATATATATATATATATATATATATACATACATATATATATATATATATATATATATATATATATATATATATATATATATATATATATATATATATATATATATATATATATATATATATGGGGGTACCACCTCTGGTGCAATTATAGGGACCCACAGCCTCATAGAAGGGAACACAGAGCGTTCAGGGAAAAACTTGTCATTTAACTCTGAATACGTAAGTGTTCGCTTCTTCTACCACCCCCATTTTTTATGGTGTACACTTTATTATGCAAGGTTATACAGTTACATATCTGATTTTATACAAAAAATTAACATTAAGAGGATACAAGAAAAAGTTCGCTTCCTAGAGGCTGTAGATTTCCTCAAACTCCTCTGACGCCGGGATGCAGCGAGCATTCCCCCTCTGGATCGCGATACTGAGGCGCTGAAAGAGAAAACTTGCTGCTCTAGGGTCTCTTGTGGTGTCAACGAGCTTGGAACCAAGATCCTTAAGAATCCTTCTTGCACTCTCTCCCCATGGGCCTAGGGTCTCAGACCCTATTGGAACGAAGTTGTATCGATGATGTAATTGCCTGTACTTGGCTGACTTGTCTCTTTCTCTGCGTGTCGCCGCGGCTCCTGCTGTGCCGACAGAGAGGTTGATGTATGTGGTTGCCAGGGTGGATACACAAGTATAGTCCCATGCCAACTGTCTGCCACCCTTCCACGGTCGCAGTGTGATTCCGTCTGGTCGGCCGGCAAAGCTAACAGAGTCACGGTTCAGTAGGTTGCGGGGCTCTCTCTCCGCTGGAAACTGAGCAGAGGCAAGGCTTCTTTTAATGATGTCATTGACTTCGTCGTGTCTAGTGTGCCAACCACCAGATTTTCCACAGTGCAGGCCATGCAATCCATATTCGTCAGCATCTGCCTCGCCGCAAATACACCTATGAACAGTGTGGATAGGGGCAGCAAGACGGAGAGCGACTGCAATACGGAGATCCTGCAAATCAAGACGTGTGCCTGTCGCAGACATAGGGACTGCCAAAAGGAAGTCCCCTGCATGGTGAGCCTGCACAGCTGTGAGGCGTGCACGATCACTGGGGGTTGTTGCTGCCTCCAGCAAAGCTGTGGCTTTTTTGCCTACAATGGGGCTGTCCCAACTGGATTGTATCTTGGCTTTCGGCATGGCTGGTCTGAGTGCTGGGTCTGCCATGGCACCCCATTTCGTGTCGCATTCCGTGTAGTGGGGGTCCTGTACCCCGCTACATCACTCAGGGTGTCAGGTAGAATTTCCTTAACCAGGTCATCTGATGCTGAGGAGGAAGACAGGAAGGCTGGGACAGCAATTTGGGTAGCAGTGCGGACACCCAAGCCACCGAGCCTAACAGGAAGAGTGGCTTGTTTCCACTGGCATTCGTTGAGGGAGAGGTTAACAACTTTTTCCAGCATGGTCTTCAGTAAGAGGTCATACTCTTCAAGCTTTCGGCTGTCGTAAGATGGGGCGCACCTCAGAAAGTAGGTTAGCCTCGGAAGGGATAGGCATTTGGTGAGGAGATAAAAAGCATTGTGGGCATCGATGTCACCTATTCTGTCTTCCATCCTCCTAAGGTCTGCGATTTTCTTGTCAAGGATCTCCTCAATGGCGTTAGACCCGAGGGGGGCTCCAAGGAGGGTGCTGTTCTCGGCCCTAATGACATGGGCTCCAGGCAAGGCAGACCTTATTCCAGCTACGATGTCTGGGTTGGAAGAGACTACTTCACACTTGGAAGGGTTCAAGACAAGACCCAGGCTTAATTCTTGCTTCCTTATTTTCCTGATATCTACCAAGAGATGGTCTACGGTGCCAGCTATAGTGCCATCATCCAAAAACCAGATGTTGAACTCGCTGGACAAGCTTTCGGTGATTTCTTTTAAGACTAAGCAGAAAAGAAGGGGAGCAAGAGGATCACCTTGCTGAACACCTTCACATGATCTGATTTCATGTTCACCAAAGAGCAGTTTTGACTCACCACTGTAGCACGATAGTATGAACGGGTAGAGGGGCCGGAAATGGCGATGTACGGCACAAAGTACTGCATCTCTTCTGACCATGTTGAAGGCATTCTTAAACTCCAGTTTGAGCAGGGCCTTTTCATCAGAAATGTTGGTGATGTATGCTCGTGCTGCATGGGCAGCCGCTTCACAGCCTTGGGGGATTCCAAATCCTTGCTGGATTGGTTTCAGCAATTCAGCCGCTTGCTGGCTGACTACCCTCGTAGCAGCCTTGGCAATCAGGCGTCGGAGAGTGTTGCCAACAGCGATTGACCTGATTCCTTCGTCCTTCTTTTTGAGAGCACAGAGGGAGGCACCAAAAAAGAGAGGCCTGATGACCTAAGGTATCTCACCAGCCAGGCACATATTGACGAACCTTGTGAGTTCCATAAGAAGATCTTGTGCAGCATCACCAACCGCAGGATTTAACATTTGCTTGATGTGTTGAGGTTTTAACCCTGTAAAGCCGCCTGCTGACCCAGGTGGAAAAGAAAGGGCTGCTTTGTAGACCTCAGATTCACCAACGATTAATGGGACTGAAATGGTGTCGGCTGATGGCGGAACGATGTTGTCGCCTTGAGGGGCTCTGGGTGGGTGCTTGCTTTGCAGGGCCCGTGCTGTGGCTGAGTTTCGAGGAGCAATTTTCTCGTCACTAGTGAGGACTCTAATAGCACTTGCGGTATTTCCCTCTTCAATTTTCTTGGTGATTTGTGCTCTGATTTTGTACGTTTCCGATATGTTGTTGTTACCATTTCTGCGGTGGGTGTGTTTTGCTCGGAGAGGCAGGCGAACTAGATTGTCCCCCCTTGGATATTCATTTATCGCCCTCAGGACCGAGGAAGCAAGTGATTTTTCCTTCCTTGGAGGGACGGTGAGGCATACATTGCCAAACAGAAGGACATTATACCATGCTTGAATGTTTTCCGGGGCATCATTGACCTTTTTCAGAAGATAACAGAGTTTGGCTGCTGCATTTGGGATGTGTGGTAATGTTCTAGCAGACGTCGCTATGATCGCTTGGGTGAGGTTTTCAGATGAGATTAAGTTAATGGGAGTCTCTTCTCTAACTGTCAATGGCAGCTGGCCATTGCTTCCCTTTGGAAGCAGGTGGGAACCACTGCATCTTACCTCGTTGGCGGTGTGAAAGCGGATAACACCATCGTTGGAGTTTATGGCGGTGTTTTTGTTGCATACTCGGCAAAAACCTCTTTTAGGAGCAGTTGTTGGCACCTCAATGCTTGTGGAGTCCTGCCCGACCGCTGGGACCCCTTCCATTTCAACTCGGTTGGGAGAGGTAAACTGTGCTTGTTCTATAGAGGGGGGCAAACGCGCTGGGTCATGGCCAAGCAACTGCCAGCAACTGGGTGTGGAGGCATCAACTGGGTGTGGAAAAAGCACCTGGGTGTGGAGCCAGCACCTGGGTGTGGAGCCAGCAACTGGGTGTGGAGGCCGTGGCTGGGTGTGGAGCCAGCACCTGGGTGTGGAGCCAGCACCTGGGTGTGGAGCCAGCAACTGGGTGTGGAGGCCGTGGCTGGGTGTGGAGCCAGCACCTGGGTGTGGAGCCAGCACCTGGGTGTGGAGACAGCAACTGGGTGTGGAGCCAGCAACTGGGTGTGGAGCCAGCAACTGGGTGTGGAGCCAGCATCTGGGTGTGGAGCCAGCACCTGGGTGTAGACCAGCACCTGGGTGTGGAGCCAGCACCTGGGTGTGGAGCCAGCAACTGGGTGTGGAGCCAGCACCTGGGTGTGGAGCCAGCACCTGGGTGTGAAGCCAGCACCTGGGTGTGGAGCCAGCAACTGGGTGAGGAGCCAGCAACTGGGTGTGGAGCCAGCAACTGGGTGTGGAGCCAGCACCTGGGTGTGGAGCCAGCACCTGGGTGTGGAGCCAGCACCTGGGTGTGGAGCCAGCACCTGGGTGTGGAGCCAGCACCTGGGTGTGGAGCCAGCAACTGGGTGTGGAGCCAGCACCTGGGTGTGGAGCCAGCAACTGGGTGTGGAGCCAGCAACTGGGTGTGGAGCCAGCAACTGGGTGTGGAGCCAGCAACTGGGTGTGGAGCCAGCACCTGGGTGTGGAGCCAGCACCTGGGTGTGGAGCCAGCACCTGGGTGTGGAGCCAGCACCTGGGTGTGGAGCCAGCACCTGGGTGTGGAGCCAGCACCTGGGTGTGGAGCCAGCAACTGGGTGTGGAGCCAGCACCTGGGTGTGGAGCCAGCACCTGGGTGTGTAGCCAGCACCTGGGTGTGTAGCCAGCACCTGGGTGTGGAGCCAGCACCTGGGTGTGGAGCCAGCACCTGGGTGTGGAGCCAGCAACTGGGTGTGGAGCCAGCAACTGGGTGTGGAGCCAGCACCTGGGTGAGGAGCCAGCAACTGGGTGTGGAGCCAGCAACTGGGTGTGGAGGCCGTGGCTGGGTGTGGAGGCATCAACTGGGTGTGGAGCCAGCAACTGGGTGTGGAGGCCGGGGCTGGGTGTGGAGGCATCAACTGGGTATGGAGGCATCAACTGGGTGTGGGGGCATCAGCTGGGTGTGGAGGCATCAACTGGGTGTGGAGGCATCAACTGGGGTGTGAGTAGTAGGGAGTAAGACGCACAGAACATTTTTTTTTTTCAGGCCAGAGGACCCCTGTGCGGTGTAAGACGCACAGAACATTTTTTTTGGGGGGCGGAGGACCCCTGTGCGGTGTAAGACGCACAGAACATTTTTTTTTTTTCAGGTGAATTTGGGGACTCACAGATTTTGGATTAAGGATTTCTTATGAGTAAGTAATTTCCGAGATTTTAGAAGTTTGTTAAAAGTTCTTGTGCTGAAAATAAGTTCATACAACTTTGTTAAAGTTCTTATGGGAGAAATTCAAATTCGTGTTTAAGAGCCAGCATTTCAAGGAGAACTCTACGGACATATTTTACCTGTTTTCAACATCTGAGAAATTCGTGTGTGAGAGCCAGGGTTTTCATGTAAATTTAGAAAGTTATCTGTGTAAGTCAGGGTTTTCAGGGGCTCATACCTCACACCCCCCTCCCTCCCCCCTTACCTCGCAATCTCTCACGTCACCTTTATTTACCTTACGCCCGGCCAGCCAGACGCTTCGTGTAGGTCTCCTCTTATCATATCTTATCTTTTCTTCTCCATAATAATATCTTGACCGTCCCTCTCTCTCTCTCTCCTCCTATTTCCTTACAACTATTTTCAGAGTTTCAAATAATCATAGAAGTTTATTTATATGTTTATGACCGAATTTGTAAAAGGACCATTTTCAGAGAATATTGTCTTAGATGTTTTGTTAAGGAAAACAGCCAACTTAGCCATAACATTTAGTTTTATAACCATTTACGGCTATTTCACCTGTAAAGACCAAAATTAGTCAGAGACAGTTTTAAGCTGAAATTTCATCAGAGTCCTTTAATCTGCGAAAATTTGACAGAGTCCATTTTATACCCAATTTTTGTCAGAGTCTACTTTGTGAGCAAAATTAGTCAGAGACAGTATTTAGCTCATATTTCATCAGAGTCCAATTATCAACAGAAATTCGCCAGAGTCTACTTTGAGAGCAAAATTAGTCAGAGACAGTTTTAAGCTCATATTTCATCAGAGTCCAATTATCAACAGAAATTCACCAGAGTCTACTTTGAGAGCAAAATTAGTCAGAGACAGTTTTAAGCTCATATTTCATCAGAGTCCAATTATCAACAGAAATTCGCCAGAGTCTACTTTGAGAGCAAAATTAGTCAGAGACAGTTTTAAGCTCATATTTCATCAGAGTCCAATTATCAACAGAAATTCGCCAGAGTCTACTTTGAGAGCAAATTTCATCAGTGTCCTGTAATCTGTGAAAATTTGACAGAGTCCATTTTATACCCAATTTTCGTCAGAGTCCAGTTTATGCTCAAATTCGCCAGAGTCTACTTTAATAGCAAAATTCATCAGAGTCCAGTTTTCTAGCAAAATTCATCAGAGCCCAGTTTATACCGAAAATTCGCCAGAGTCTACTTTGTGCCAAATATTCAGAGTCCAGTTTTCTAGCAAAATTCATCAGAGTCCAGTTTATACCAAAAATTCGCCAGAGTCTACTTTGTGCCAAATATTCAGAGTCCAGTTCATGATCGAAATTCATCAGAGTTCCAATTGAAGACCCAAATTTGGCAGAGACCACATTTTCGCTACTAGCAGTCCAATTTCCCTGAAATTTTTACCCTCTGTATTTCAGACATAGTAAATATGAAGTAAACAATTATAAAACTCTAGCTCTTGTCCTCTGTCCAAGTTCACTCATGTAAATTCATTACTATCAGTCCAAATCCCCCTGAGATTTAAACACCCAACTACATTTTCAGACATAGTAAATAAAAACCAGTTCAGTTATCAAGTTTCAACTCTTGTGCCCCCAGCTTAGTTCATTTTGTACAAGTTCTTTATTTTCCAACTAAATCACCCTGAGATTTAAGATCACCTTATTTCTAACGTAGTAAAATTAATCTGGACATTAGCCAAGCTCCATTTCCTCGGCCTTAGATCATCAAACATAAATATATTCGATCAAGTCCATCTCCAGCCTAGCTCTTTACCAGAGTAATCGTCTAACCCCAACCTGTGTAATTATCTTTCACCCCCTCCCACCTTCCTCCATCTCATCTCACCTTACCCTTTCCCTCCCTTACCTTCTCATCCCCAACTTATCCAAACCTTCAATAATCGTACTGTATTTGCATATTTTCTCTATATTCACTGTGTTCTTCGTATTCTCATCCGTGTTCACTCCATGTTCTTCAAATGTTCACAGTCCCATTCAGTTCATATTTTCACAAGTATCTCCATTTTTTCTGTAATCTTTCTCTTAGTCTCATTATGTTCTCTACAAATTCTAGTCATATTTTCTATGTTTTCATGTTCATCACATGTTCTCTTTACAACTTTTATACTCAATATTCATGCTAACTTCCATATTTTGTGTTCTTTGTCAATATTCATGTTCCTCTAGAAGTTCATGTTCCTCACAAGATCACTTCGTTTTTCACCTTCACTTACATGTTTTCTACATTCTTTGTCATATTCTCCATGTTTTTCACAAGTCCATTGTTCATTCTTTGTATTCCCTATTCTCCTTATCATGTTTTCATGTTCTCTGTAAGTTCATATTCCCAGCATGTTCACTGTATTCATCAACTTTTCTTACATATGTTCTTTGCCATGTTCCCAATATGTTCTCTGGGTTTTTCCCCTTACATGTTATTTAACGTTCCTTAACTAAAAAAATCTTTCGCCAATCAACTAAAACATAGTCACTTTCGTCATTTTTCAACTAAACTTATTATCCAGTCAACTAAAAATAGTCAGAAATAGCCTCGTTCAACACTGTTCTTAACTAAAACAACCTTTCTCTTAGCTAAAAATTGTCAAAGGAAACTTCTTTCAGCACTTTCTTAACAGCCGCTATGTTTCATCAAGTAAGAAAAAATTGTCAAAGGAAACTTTCCAAAACTGTTCATAACTAAACTTATTCCCTAGTCATCAGAAAATAACCGTGTTCTTCATGTTTCATTGTCATTTCATAACTAAAATTATCCATCAATCAACAGAAAAAGTCATATTCATCATTTCGTAACAGCCATTATGTTTTCGTCAAGTAAGAAAATATAGTCAAAGATATCTATCATCGTCGTTCTTAACTGACATTTATACTTTGTGGAGCACTAAAATAGTCATTGTCGTCATATTTTTTCTTGTCTTTCCTCAACTAAAATAGTCAAATGTAACTTTTTCAGCACTTTCGTAAAAATTACATGTCGTTAAGTAAGAAAAATAGTCAAAGGTGCTCTCCGTAACATCAAAGTTACTCTTCGAGATAACAAAAGACGCTCTTCAATACATCAAGGACTTACTCAAAGAAACCAAAGTTACACCCTAAGACATCCTTCGAGACATCAAAGACATCCTTTAAGACTTCAAGGGCACTCTTCGAGATATCAAAAGACACTCTCAAACACTCAAAAATTTACTCGCATCCTAAAAGTTATTCTCAGAGTCATCAAAAAGTTAATCTCAGTCATCAAAATGCTATTCTCTAAGTAGCCTTTCATTCATCAGAGAAACTTTCTAAGACATCTTCGTTCATTAAAGTTAATCTCAGAGGCATAAAAGTTATTCTCAGAGTCATCAAAAAGTTAATCTCAGTCATCAAAATGCTATTCTCTAAGTAACCTTTCGTTCATCAGAGAATCTTTCTAAGACATCTTCGTTCATTAGAGTTAATCTCAGAGGCATAAAAGTTATTCTCAGAGCTATCAAACTTGTTCTCGATGCCATCAAAAGTATTTTCTCGTTCATCAAAGTTAATCTCAGAGTTAGCAAAGGTAATCTCTAACTCACTTTCGTTCAACATATTAATTCGCTAAGTCCTCAAAGTTATTCTCTAAGACAACAAAGTCTTTCTCAGAGCTAACAAACTTGTTCTCAAAGTCATCAAAGTTATTCACAGAGTCATCAAAGTTAATCTAAGACATCATTTTTCATCAAAGATATTCTCTCTAAACCATCAATGTTCTTCTCTAAGACATAAAAGTTATTCTCAGAGTCACCTTCGTTCTTCAGAGAAACTTTCCAAAACATCTTTGTTCATCAAGTTATTCTCGGAGTCATCAAAAGGTATTCTCTAACTCACTTTTGGTCATTAAAGTTAATTTCTATGTTATAAAAGTTTGTCTCAGAGACATCTAAAGTTAATGTTAGAGTTAACAAAGGTAATCTCTAACTCACTCTCGTTCATCAAAGTTGTTTCAAAGACATCAAAGTTAATCTCAGAGTTATCCAAAGATATTCTCATGTCCACAAAAGTTATTCTGAGCTATCAAAGTTAATCTCAGACATCTTCGTTCATAAAAGTTATTCTCAGAGACATCTAAAGTTATTCTCTAAGACATCAAAGTTATTCTAAGAGCTATCAAAAGTTATTCTCAGTCATGATATGTTATTCTCTAAGTAACCTTCCATTCATCAAAGACATTCTCTAAGTCCTGAAAGTTATTCTCTAAGACAGCAAAGTTATTCTCAGAGTCATCAAAGATATTCTCTATGTCATCAAAATAGTTATTCTCTGAGCTAACAAAATACTACTCATGTTCTCAGAAGTCATTCTCAAACTCATCAAAGTTATTCTCAGAGTCATCAAAAGTTGTTCTCTAAGACATCAATGTTGTTATCTACGACATCAAAGATGTTCTGTAAATCATAAAAGTTAATCTTAACTCACCTTCGTTCATTAGAGAAACTTTCCAATCCATATTCGTTGACCAGAGTTATTCTCAGAGTCATCAAAGTGATCTCTAATTCACCTTCGTTCTCCAAAAGTTGTTCTCTAAGACACCTTCATTCATCAAAGAAACTCTCCTTCTTCCATCATGTTATTCTTTAAGACATCTTCAGTCATAAAATTTTCTCTCCAAAATGTAACTAGTTCAGCTTTTCATACCAAACCTGCACTTGTTAAAATATATTTCCTTAGTCGCTTTACCCTAAACTGTTCTCTGAACTACACTGTTCAAACCTACGTAACCTATCTTCTCCACCCAATGTTACTTACCTAACTTAACCTGCATAACCTAACTTTACATATCTTACCTTACCTTACCTATCTTACCTAACCTAACCTAACTTTACCTACCTTACCTTACCTCTCTTACCTAACCTAACCTAACTTATCCTGCTTAACCTAACTTACCTATCTTACCTAACTTTACCTATCTTACCTAACTTAACCTGCATAACCTAACTTTACCTATCCTAACATAACTTACCTTACCTTACCTATCTTACCTAACTTTACCTATCTTACCTAACTTAACCTGCTTAACCTAACTTACCTACATTACCTAACTTAACCTGCATAACCTAACCTGCTTACCTTACCTTACCTATCATACCTAACTTACCTACATTACCTAACTTAACTTAACCTGCTTAACCTAACTTACCTACATTACCTAACTTACATAATTTAACCTAACTTACCTTACCTTACCTAACTTAACCTGCTTAACCTAACTTACATAACTTAACCTAACTTAACTTACGTAACTTATCTTACCTATCCTAACCTAACCTAACTTGCTTTACCTAACTTAATCTTACATTCCCAAACTGATGTATCCTAACTTATATAGTCAAACCAGACATGATCTAACTTACATAATTATTCCTTCTTGTCTTCTGTATTTCGTCAATCATTGTCTCATATTCATTTACTCATTTCATTAGTTAATTTCTCAAATGGTCACTTATGCATTTCAAGTGCTATTTGTTAGAGATTGGATATTTAAGCATTTCAAAGAATTATAATTTCTCAAATGGTCACTTATGCATTTCAAGTGCTATTTGTTAGAGATTGGATATTTAAGCATTTCAAAGAATTTTTGTTATATATGGCCATTTACTCATTTCAAGGGATAATTTCTCAAATGGACGTTTTTGCATTTCAAGTGTTATTTGTTTAAGATTGGGTGTTTAACCATTTCAAAGGTTTTTGTTATATATGGGAACTTACTCGTTTCAAGGGCCAATTTCTCAAATGGTCATTTTTGCAGATCAAGGGTTATTTGTTAAAGTTCATCAAGTTGCTCATAAGTTGTATTTACTATGTTTGTTATCATTTATTCTTATTCCCCAACCCCTTAACCTAACCTCTTGTAATCGTAGTGTATTTGGTAGGTTCTATCATATGTTCTTATTCCCCAACCCTTTAACCTAACCTTTCAGATGTAGTTTATTGTGTTTTTGACATATTTGTTGAATATATTATCCTTTTCCTAACCTTTCAGATGTAGTTTTGTTTCTCCTTTTTGTATATTTTTACCCAAACCTTCTTTCCTTCTTTTACTTTGTTTTCACATATAAGTTCATTCTTTATCATAGTAATAATAAAAATTACAATAGTAAAGAATCAGATCTACTAAGACTTGAAATTGAGAAACAAGAGAGCAAGTGAGTGAGAGCATGAAAAGAGGAGAAAAGAGTAAGAGAGGGGGGGAGGAAGAGCATTGGAGCACTAAGACTTGAATTTGAGAAAAAGAAAAACTAAGTGAATGAGAGTGAGGGTGTGAGAATGGGGGCATTAAGACTTGAATTTGAGAAAGAAGAGAGCATTTGAGCAAATGAGGGAGAGAGAGGGGGAGGAAGAGAGAGAATAAGGGAGAGAGATAGAAAAGGAGGTTAGAAGGAGTAGGAGAATCAAAGTAAAAGAAGGAAAGAAGGTTAAGTGGGATGGTGGGTTTGGGTAAAAATATACAAAAAGGAGAAACAAAACTACATCTGAAAGGTTAGGAAAAGGATAATATATTCAACAAATATGTCAAAAACACAATAAACTACATCTGAAAGGTTAGGTTAAAGGGTTGGGGAATAAGAACATATGATAGAACCTACCAAATACACTACGATTACAAGAGGTTAGGTTAAGGGGTTGGGGAATAAGAATAAATGATAACAAACATAATAAATACAACTTATGAGCAACTTGATGAACTTTAACAAATAACCCTTGATCTGCAAAAATGACCATTTGAGAAATTGGCCCTTGAAACGAGTAAGTTCCCATATATAACAAAAACCTTTGAAATGGTTAAACACCCAATCTTAAACAAATAACACTTGAAATGCAAAAACGTCCATTTGAGAAATTGTCCCTTGAAATGAGTAAATGGCCATATATAACAAAAATTCTTTGAAATGCTTAAATATCCAATCTCTAACAAATAGCACTTGAAATGCATAAGTGACCATTTGAGAAATTATAATTCTTTGAAATGCTTAAATATCCAATCTCTAACAAATAGCACTTGAAATGCATAAGTGACCATTTGAGAAATTAACTAATGAAATGAGTAAATGAATATGAGACAATGATTGACGAAATACAAAAGACAAGAAGGAATAATTATGTAAGTTAGATCATGTCTGGTTTGACTAGATAAGTTAGGATACATCAGTTTGGGAATGTAAGATTAAGTTAGGTAAAGCAAGTTAGGTTAGGTTAGGATAGGTAAGATAAGTTACGTAAGTTAAGTTAGGTTAAGTTATGTAAGTTAGGTTAAGCAGGTTAAGTTAGGTAAGGTAAGGTAAGTTAGGTTAAATTATGTAAGTTAGGTAATGTAGGTAAGTTAGGTTAAGCAGGTTAAGTTAGGTAAGATAGGTAAAGTTAGGTAAGATAGGTAAGGTAAGGTAAGTTATGTTAGGATAGGTAAAGTTAGGTTATGCAGGTTAAGTTAGGTAAGATAGGTAAAGTTAGGTAAGATAGGTAAGTTAGGTTAAGCAGGATAAGTTAGGTTAGGTTAGGTAAGAGAGGTAAGGTAAGGTAGGTAAAGTTAGGTTAGGTTAGGTAAGATAGGTAAGGTAAGGTAAGATATGTAAAGTTAGGTTATGCAGGTTAAGTTAGGTAAGTAACATTGGGTGGAGAAGATAGGTTACGTAGGTTTGAACAGTGTAGTTCAGAGAACAGTTTAGGGTAAAGCGACTAAGGAAATATATTTTAACAAGTGCAGGTTTGGTATGAAAAGCTGAACTAGTTACATTTTGGAGAGAAAATTTTATGACTGAAGATGTCTTAAAGAATAACATGATGGAAGAAGGAGAGTTTCTTTGATGAATGAAGGTGTCTTAGAGAACAACTTTTGGAGAACGAAGGTGAATTAGAGATCACTTTGATGACTCTGAGAATAACTCTGGTCAACGAATATGGATTGGAAAGTTTCTCTAATGAACGAAGGTGAGTTAAGATTAACTTTTATGATTTACAGAACATCTTTGATGTCGTAGATAACAACATTGATGTCTTAGAGAACAACTTTTGATGACTCTGAGAATAACTTTGATGAGTTTGAGAATGACTTCTGAGAACATGAGTAGTATTTTGTTAGCTCAGAGAATAACTATTTTGATGACATAGAGAATAACTTTGATGACTCTGAGAATAACTTTGCTGTCTTAGAGAATAACTTTCAGGACTTAGAGAATGTCTTTGATGAATGGAAGGTTACTTAGAGAATAACATATCATGACTGAGAATAACTTTTGATAGCTCTTAGAATAACTTTGATGTCTTAGAGAATAACTTTAGATGTCTCTGAGAATAACTTTTATGAACGAAGATGTCTGAGATTAACTTTGATAGCTCAGAATAACTTTTGTGGACATGAGAATATCTTTGGATAACTCTGAGATTAACTTTGATGTCTTTGAAACAACTTTGATGAACGAGAGTGAGTTAGAGATTACCTTTGTTAACTCTGAGATCAACTTTGATGAACAAAAGTGAGTTAGAGATTACATTTGATAACTCTAACATTAACTTTAGATGTCTCTGAGACAAACTTTTATAACATAGAAATTAACTTTAATGACCAAAAGTGAGTTAGAGAATACCTTTTGATGACTCCGAGAATAACTTGATGAACAAAGATGTTTTGGAAAGTTTCTCTGAAGAACGAAGGTGACTCTGAGAATAACTTTTATGTCTTAGAGAAGAACATTGATGGTTTAGAGAGAATATCTTTGATGAAAAATGATGTCTTAGATTAACTTTGATGACTCTGTGAATAACTTTGATGACTTTGAGAACAAGTTTGTTAGCTCTGAGAAAGACTTTGTTGTCTTAGAGAATAACTTTGAGGACTTAGCGAATTAATATGTTGAACGAAAGTGAGTTAGAGATTACCTTTGCTAACTCTGAGATTAACTTTGATGAACGAGAAAATACTTTTGATGGCATCGAGAACAAGTTTGATAGCTCTGAGAATAACTTTTATGCCTCTGAGATTAACTCTAATGAACGAAGATGTCTTAGAAAGATTCTCTGATGAACGAAAGGTTACTTAGAGAATAGCATTTTGATGACTGAGATTAACTTTTTGATGACTCTGAGAATAACTTTTATGCCTCTGAGATTAACTTTAATGAACGAAGATGTCTTAGAAAGTTTCTCTGATGAATGAAAGGCTACTTAGAGAATAGCATTTTGATGACTGAGATTAACTTTTTGATGACTCTGAGAATAACTTTTAGGATGCGAGTAAATTTTTGAGTGTTTGAGAGTGTCTTTTGATATCTCGAAGAGTGCCCTTGAAGTCTTTAAGGATGTCTTTGATGTCTCGAAGGATGTCTTAGGGTGTAACTTTGGTGTCTTTGAGTAAGTCCTTGATGTATTGAAGAGCGTCTTTTGTTATCTCGAAGAGTAACTTTGATGTTACGGAGAGCACCTTTGACTATTTTTCTTACTTAACGACATGTAATTTTTACGAAAGTGCTGAAAAAGTTACATTTGACTATTTTAGTTGAGGAAAGACAAGAAAAAATATGACGACAATGACTATTTTAGTGCTCCACAAAGTATAAATGTCAGTTAAGAACGACGATGATAGATATCTTTGACTATATTTTCTTACTTGACGAAAACATAATGGCTGTTACGAAATGATGAATATGACTTTTTCTGTTGATTGATGGATAATTTTAGTTATGAAATGACAATGAAACATGAAGAACACGGTTATTTTCTGATGACTAGGGAATAAGTTTAGTTATGAACAGTTTTGGAAAGTTTCCTTTGACAATTTTTTCTTACTTGATGAAACATAGCGGCTGTTAAGAAAGTGCTGAAAGAAGTTTCCTTTGACAATATTTAGCTAAGAGAAAGGTTGTTTTAGTTAAGAACAGTGTTGAACGAGGCTATTTCTGACTATTTTTAGTTGACTGGATAATAAGTTTAGTTGAAAAATGACGAAAGTGACTATGTTTTAGTTGATTGGCGAAAGATTTTTTTAGTTAAGGAACGTTAAATAACATGTAAGGGGAAAAACCCAGAGAACATATTGGGAACATGGCAAAGAACATATGTAAGAAAAGTTGATGAATACAGTGAACATGCTGGGAATATGAACTTACAGAGAACATGAAAACATGATAAGGAGAATAGGGAATACAAAGAATGAACAATGGACTTGTGAAAAACATGGAGAATATGACAAAGAATGTAGAAAACATGTAAGTGAAGGTGAAAAACGAAGTGATCTTGTGAGGAACATGAACTTCTAGAGGAACATGAATATTGACAAAGAACACAAAATATGGAAGTTAGCATGAATATTGAGTATAAAAGTTGTAAAGAGAACATGTGATGAACATGAAAACATAGAAAATATGACTAGAATTTGTAGAAAACATAATGAGACTAAGAGAAAGATTACAGAAAAAATGGAGATACTTGTGAAAATATGAACTGAATGGGACTGTGAACATTTGAAGAACATGAAGTGAACACGGATGAGAATACGAAGAACACAGTGAATATAGAGAAAATATGCAAATACAGTACGATTATTGAAGGTTTGGATAAGTTGGGGATGAGAAGGTAAGGGAGGGAAAGGGTAAGGTGAGATGAGATGGAGGAAGGTGGGAGGGGGTGAAAGATAATTACACAGGTTGGGGTTAGACGATTACTCTGGTAAAGAGCTAGGCTGGAGATGGACTTGATCGAATATATTTATGTTTGATGATCTAAGGCCGAGGAAATGGAGCTTGGCTAATGTCCAGATTAATTTTACTACGTTAGAAATAAGGTGATCTTAAATCTCAGGGTGATTTAGTTGGAAAATAAAGAACTTGTACAAAATGAACTAAGCTGGGGGCACAAGAGTTGAAACTTGATAACTGAACTGGTTTTTATTTACTATGTCTGAAAATGTAGTTGGGTGTTTAAATCTCAGGGGGATTTGGACTGATAGTAATGAATTTACATGAGTGAACTTGGACAGAGGACAAGAGCTAGAGTTTTATAATTGTTTACTTCATATTTACTATGTCTGAAATACAGAGGGTAAAAATTTCAGGGAAATTGGACTGCTAGTAGCGAAAATGTGGTCTCTGCCAAATTTGGGTCTTCAATTGGAACTCTGATGAATTTCGATCATGAACTGGACTCTGAATATTTGGCACAAAGTAGACTCTGGCGAATTTTCGGTATAAACTGGACTCTGATGAATTTTGCTAGAAAACTGGACTCTGAATATTTGGCACAAAGTAGACTCTGGCGAATTTTCGGTATAAACTGGGCTCTGATGAATTTTGCTAGAAAACTGGACTCTGATGAATTTTGCTATTAAAGTAGACTATGGCGAATTTGAGCATAAACTGGACTCTGACGAAAATTGGGTATAAAATGGACTCTGTCAAATTTTCACAGATTACAGGACACTGATGAAATTTGCTCTCAAAGTAGACTCTGGCGAATTTCTGTTGATAATTGGACTCTGATGAAATATGAGCTTAAAACTGTCTCTGACTAATTTTGCTCTCAAAGTAGACTCTGGCGAATTTCTGTTGATAATTGGACTCTGATGAAATATGAGCTTAAAACTGTCTCTGACTAATTTTGCTCTCAAAGTAGACTCTGGTGAATTTCTGTTGATAATTGGACTCTGATGAAATATGAGCTTAAAACTGTCTCTGACTAATTTTGCTCTCAAAGTAGACTCTGGCGAATTTCTGTTGATAATTGGACTCTGATGAAATATGAGCTAAATACTGTCTCTGACTAATTTTGCTCACAAAGTAGACTCTGACGAAAATTGGGTATAAAATGGACTCTGTCAAATTTTCGCAGATTACAGGACTCTGATGAAATTTCAGCTTAAAACTGTCTCTGACTAATTTTGGTCTTTACAGGTGAAATAGCCGTAAATGGTTATAAAACTAAATGTTATGGCTAAGTTGGCTGTTTTCCTTAACAAAACATCTAAGACAATATTCTCTGAAAATGGTCCTTTTACAAATTCGGTCATAAACATATAAATAAACTTCTATGATTATTTGAAACTCTGAAAATAGTTGTAAGGAAATAGGAGGAGAGAGAGAGAGAGAGAGGGACGGTCAAGATATTATTATGGAGAAGAAAAGATAAGATATGATAAGAGGAGACCTACACGAAGCGTCTGGCTGGCCGGGCGTAAGGTAAATAAAGGTGACGCGAGAGATTGCGAGGTAAGGGGGGAGGGAGGGGGGTGTGAGGTATGAGCCCCTGAAAACCCTGACTTACACAGATAACTTTCTAAATTTACATGAAAACCCTGGCTCTCACACACGAATTTCTCAGATGTTGAAAACAGGTAAAATATGTCCGTAGAGTTCTCCTTGAAATGCTGGCTCTTAAACACGAATTTGAATTTCTCCCATAAGAACTTTAACAAAGTTGTATGAACTTATTTTCAGCACAAAAACTTTTAACAAACTTCTAAAATCTCGGAAATTACTTACTCATAAGAAATCCTTAATCCAAAATCTGTGAGTCCCCAAATTCACCTGAAAAAAAAAAAATGTTCTGTGCGTCTTACACCGCACAGGGGTCCTCCGCCCCAAAAAAAAAATGTTCTGTGCATCTTACACCGCACAGGGGTCCTCTGGCCTGAAAAAAAAAAATGTTCTGTGCGTCTTACTCCCTACTACTGGTGTGGAGCCAGCAACTAGGTGTGGGGGCCGCGGCTGGGTGTGGAGCCATCAACTGGGTGTGGAGGCATCAACTGGGTGTGGAGGCATCAACTGGGCGTGGAGGCATCAACTGGGTGTGGAGGCATCAACTGGATGTGGAGGCATCATCTGGGTGTGGAGGCATCAACTGGGTGTGGAGGCCGCGGCTGGGTGTGGAGGCATCAACTGGGTATGGAGGCATCAACTGGGTGTGGGGGCATCAGCTGGGTGTGGAGGCATCAACTGGGTGTGGAGGCATCAGCTGGGTGTGGAGGCATCAACTGGGTGTGGAGGCATCAACTGGGTGTGGGGGCATCAGCTGGGTGTGGAGGCATCAACTGGGTATGGGGGCATCAACTGGGTGTGGATGCATCAACTGGGTGTGGGGGCATCAGCTGGGTTTGGAGGCATCAACTGGGTGTGGAAGCCGCGGCTGGGTGTGGGGGCATCAGCTGGGTATGGAGGCATCAACTGGGTGTGGGGGCATCAACTGGGTGTGGATGCATCAACTGGGTGTGGGGGCATCAGCTGGGTGTGGATGCATCAGCTGGGTGTGGGGGCATCAGCTGGGTGTGGAGGCATCAACTGGGTGTGGAGGCCGCGGCTGGGTGTAGGGGCATCAGCTGAGTGTGGAGGCATCAACTGGGTGTGGGGGCATCAACTGGGTGTGGATGCATCAACTGGGTGTGGGGGCATCAGCTGGGTGTGGAGGCATCAACTGGGTGTGGAGGCCGCGGCTGGGTGTGGGGGCATCAGCTGGGTGTGGAGGCCGCGGCTGGGTGTGGAGGCCGGTAGGGCGAGGGTCAGCTCAGGTAGTGAGGTGCGGAGGGGGGGGGGGGGGGGGGGGGGAAAGATCTGTTTGGAGGGGAGGCGTGGTATCGAGTGGGCTATACACATGACACACAATATACATTTATATTTTATGTACACCAGGGTATATATATATATATGTATATATATATATATATATATGTATATATATATATATGTATATATATATATGTATATATATATGCAATTGGCGATCACAAAACACTGACCATTTTATGCGGAAAATCCACAGAGAAATATGAAATGAGGTGAACGTTTCGGCTTTGTTAAAGCCTGTCAACACCAGACTGACTCAGTCAGTCTGGTGTTGACAGGCTTTAACAAAGCCGAAACGTTCACCTCATTTCATATTTCTCTGTGGATTTTCCGCATGTATATATATATATGTATATATATATATATATATATATATATATATATATATATATATATATATATATATATATATATATATATATATATATATATATATATATATATATATATATATATATATATATATATATATATATATATATATATATATATTATTAAATATGACCGAAAAAGTAAGAATAATAATTCCCGTGTGCCCCGCAGTAAGTCAACAACAACAGTGACTTACTGCGGGGCACACGGGCCACAGGGATAAGAGCCTCGTTGGACGTAGAATCACTGTTTTCCAACGTACCTGTGGACGAGACAATCGGGATAATAGCCGACAGAGTGTATCGTGATCCAGCCTGTACTCCTCTTGACATACCAGAAAATATTCTAAGGAAACTACTCCAAGCTTGTACTAAAGAGGCACCCTTCATGAGCCCGGATGGGTACATGTATAAGCAAGTAGATGGGGTCGCCATGGGTTCTCCCCTAGGTGTCCTGTTTGCAAACTTCTACATGGGTACCATCGAGCAAAAAGTCTTAGTCGACATGAACTTGAAACCGGCCATATACTGCAGGTATGTTGACGACATTTTTACACAGGTACCTGATGTCAGACATCTGCAGGAGCTGAAGGAGGCGTTTGAGCAGAGTTCCGTGCTACGTTTCACTTACGAGATGGAAAAGGATGGGAAGCTGCCCTTTCTAGATGTAACAGTCATGGAAAAGAGCGGAGGTTTCCACACTGCAGTCTATACTAAGGAAACAAACATAGGAATGTGCCTAAATGCCAACAGCGACTGCCCAGACAAGAACAAGAGGAGTGTTATTAACGCATATGTCGACCGTGCTCTCAGCCACAGCTCAGAATGGAAGCAAGTCGACGAAGAACTCTGTAGGGAAAGGCAGGTCCTAGTCAACAACGGCTTCTCCAATGGTTTCGTTGAAGACATCATAAGAAGGAAAGTGAAACGCCATGCAACCTCTGAAGAGACAACTAACACAACACCTATACCCCCTATTAGACTATTTTACAGGAACTTCTTTTCCACAGCTCATAAAACGGAGGAAAGGGTCCTGAAAGATATTGTTAATAGAAACGTTATCCCTACAGACAAAAATCAGAGGATACAACTGACGATTTACTATAAAACCAGAAAAACGGCCAGCCTACTCATGAGAAACTATCCAGACACAAAGCAGAACGCTTTAAAAGAGACCAACGTCGTCTATGCCTTCAAATACCCTCTTGGGGACTGTAAGCTCCAAAAAACCCAGTATATAGGCAAGACAACAACATCTCTTTCTAGGTGTTTAACGATGCATAAGCAATAGGGCTCCATTAAGGAACATATAATCTCTTCCCACAACCAAACCATCGCCAGAGAAATCCTAGTAAACAACACAGAAATCATCGATAGATACAGCGATAGCAGGCGGCTTGACGTTTGCGAGGCACTACACATTAAAAAGTCAACACCAGCAATCAACAGCCAATTAATGCACAACTATATTCTACCCACCTCAAGACTCCGCTCCAATATAGAAGCATCAAGAAATATGGACCCATAGGCTTTCTACAATCATTTCTATTCAATACCCATTGTTTCGTGTTCTGTCTTGTGTTGATGAATTTAATACCCTATTAATACCACCTCACCCTATCCACCTCACTCAAATGTAGATATAAACAAATCGGAGATGTGTAAGTTCTATTCAGTTGTGTATGTGTAAACTAAAGTCTTTGAAAATGTAATAAGTTTTACGAAACGCGCTCAAGTGTCGCGTCAGACTAGAAATAAAAATGAATTTTGGAGAATTGATTTATATATATATATTATATATATATATATATATATATATATATATATATATATATATATATATATATATATATATATATATATATATATATATATGACAGTGTCAGACCACGGAGGAAAATTGAAACAGGAATTTCCTTAAGTACTTTCTTATATTAATACATCTTCAGAAGGAGTGGTTTTACAGGTCGAGTACTGGACATAAATAGGCAGGAGAGAATGGTGGAGTGAGGTGAGGTACAATACGTGGACACTGCAAAGGGCCTATTAGCCCATCCGATGCAGCTCCCATTCATAACCACACACAAGCCCACACATGGATAATCATAATCATAAAATAGTATATATTTACAATGAATTAGTGAGACAAATGTGTTCCAATGATCCTACTTAAATCGTCCTTTAATTGATCTATTAAAAATGGATCTAAGTTATATAAACCACTGCTAATGTTCAAATTACTTTCTTTTGTGATCTGTATCAAAGCAGATTCAATTATGTTTCTGTTATAGGTGCTTTTACAATTCGTTATTAAAGAAGCCATCTCCGAATCAATTTGGTGAGCATCTTCTGACAGATGAACAAACAAAGCATTAGACAATTGGCCATGTCTTACAGAGTATTTATGTAGTGAAATTCTACATTTCAAATATTATGGAAATCTTCGAAACCTCTTTACCGATTGCATTGAAATTTTGACACAACGTTGCATTCGAAAAGGCGCGTGTTTTTATATGCTTACTGACATGACTCACCTGTGATAGGAAAAAACATGTTTTTTTTTTTTAAAACACCGCCATCTGATGGACCTAAGAGCAACACACGCTCTAATCTTCGAAACTTCATCTCCAATTGCTTTGAAATTTTGACACAACGTTCCATTCGAATACGCACGTGTTTTTATATACCTGCTATATAGATGCCACACGTGTGATAGGTAAAAAACATGCTTTTTTTAAAAACAGCGCCATCTGTTTTACGTAATAGCAACACACACACACACACGCTATACTAAATATGTTATGATTCCATTTCAGTGTTTCCGATTGCATTGACAAATTGAATTTTCATAAATTTCGATTTATTTTATTTTGATTTAATTATTTTGCTTGACATTGTGTCGGAATTGAGCTTTGTTGTTTACCATACCGTTCATTTAGTAAGTATAGTTTATTTTTTTACTTTTCATTTTTTTCATTTCGTTTTTAATTGTTTTTCCTATATATCAGTGATGGAAACATAAGATAATTTGATGTTCCAAATTTTCTGATAGGAACATCAGATCACATTGGACGAGGGGACATGAAGTGGGGGAATGGTGGGGAGGATGAGGGGACGGGAGTGGGGGATGGTGGAGAGGACGAGGGTACAGGGGAGTGGGTAATGATATGGGAGGACAAGGGGATGGGGGGAGTTGGGGATGGTGGGGACGAGGGGACAGGGGAGTGGAGAATGGTGGGGGAGGACAAGGGGACAGAGGAGTGGAGTATAGTGGGGGAGGACTAGGGGACGGTGGAGTGGCGAATGGTTTGGAGGACGAGGGGACAGTGGAGTGGGGGATGGTGGGGAAGACAAAGGGACTGGGGAGGGGGCGAATGATGGGGGAGGACGAGGGGACCGCGGATTGGGGAATGGTTGGAAGGACGAGAAAACGGGGGAGTGAGGAATGGTTGGGAGGATGAGGGTAGGGAAAATGGTGGGGGAGGACTGGAAGACAGGGGGAAGGGGCTTGCTGTGGCTCAGCAATGCGCATGCATTGCTGAGCCACAGCCACGTGTGGCCGGGTACAGCTAGTATGTATGTATGTGTATACATATATATATATTGTAACGGTAAAGTGTTGGAGTGTTGATGTTCGGCAGTTCTCCAATGGCAGGTAGCAATGCCTGGTCACACTTACATAAAAAAAAGAGACTGCTTGCCAGTTTGTCTGTGGTAAGGTAATGGGAAGACACACAAAACACAAAATATAAACACTGAAATTTTAATTACTTTAGAAAACAAGATATGAACAAAGACAATCCCTTGGCTTACGTAAAATTCAAAACAAGTCAACAAACAAAACATGAATAATTACTAGATGTAAAATTTACTCTAAAACAAAATAAAGTGCAAGATAATAATAATGATAATCAGGTGCTGAGAATACTGGCTAAAGCTGCCACCTCCCTTAGTACACGACAGCCAGGGTTTAGTCTACCAGAGAGAGATGTCAACTTCTAAGAGCACAGAGATATTCTGAGGAGTATTACGTGAGCTGGCCCAGACGTCGACTCAGGTAGGGGGCGTGAGTGCAGGTGCAGGTGTTGTCGGCGATACACCAGCCAATCAGGAGCAGGCAGGCGGAGAATGGGTAGTTTCCTCGTTGACGGCGGGTGGGGAGCCGGCGTGTCGGGTGGTGCAAGGTACGCTTTGTTTCCAGGCCAAAACGTTTGGCGATACTGGTGGACGTATCTTCAATATAGTATCTTGTACTTGTAGAATGACGTGAATGATATAGGGAAGAGCAGGCTCAATCTCTCTTGAAAGAGATTATCGTCACAATATATATATATATATATATATATATATATATATATATATATATATATATATATATATATATATATATATATATATATATATATATATATATATATATATATAAATATATATATATATATATATATATATATATATATATATATATATATATATATATATATCATCTTTGGACAACACCCACCAGTGGGACTCGAACCCAGAAAGCACAACTACCTTCCAGTAGCCGGCATAACTAGTATGCTTTAACCCACTACACCATCAGACCTTACAAAAGAAGTAGATAGTTCGAGATATATATCTCAAACATCTCCACTTCCCGAAGGCACCAGATGAATGTGGGGTCAGTCTGCATTTTCCATCAAGCCACTGTCAATGTGAGAGAACTCGTGTCCAGCTTATAAGCCTATACTTGCATAAACCACAAGTGAAGATTAATCATCTTTGGACAACACCCACCAGTGGGACTCGAACCCAGAAAGCACAACTACCTTCCAGTAGCCGGCATAACTAGTATGCTTTAACCCACTACACCATCAGACCTTACAAAAGAAGTAGATAGTTCGAGATATATATCTCAAACATCTCCACTTCCCGAAGGCACCAGATGAGTGTGGGGTCAGTCTGCATTTTCCATCAAGCCACTGTCAATGTGAGAGAACTCGTGTCCAGCTTATAAGCCTATACTTGCATAAACCACAAGTGAAGATTAATCATCTTTGGACAACACCCACCAGTGGGACTCGAACCCAGAAAGCACAACTACCTTCCAGTAGCCGGCATAACTAATATGCTTTAACCCACTACACCATCAGACCTTACAAAAGAAGTAGATAGTTCGAGATATATATCTCAAACATCTCCACTTCCCGAAGGCACCAGATGAGTGTGGGGTCAGTCTGCATTTTCCATCAAGCCACTGTCAATGTGAGAGAACTCGTGTCCAGCTTATAAGCCTATACTTGCATAAACCACAAGTGAAGATTAATCATCTTTGGACAACACCCACCAGTGGGACTCGAACCCAGAAAGCACAACTACCTTCCAGTAGCCGGCATAACTAATATGCTTTAACCCACTACACCATCAGACCTTACAAAAGAAGTAGATAGTTCGAGATATATATCTCAAACATCTCCACTTCCCGAAGGCACCAGATGAGTGTGGGGTCAGTCTGCATTTTCCATCAAGCCACTGTCAATGTGAGAGAACTCGTGTCCAGCTTATAAGCCTATACTTGCATAAACCACAAATGAAGATTAATCATCTTTGGACAACACCCACCAGTGGGACTCGAACCCAGAAAGCACAACTACCTTCCAGTAGCCGGCATAATTAGTATGCTTTAACCCACTACACCATCAGACCTTACAAAAGAAGTAGATAGTTCGAGATATATATCTCAAACATCTCCACTTCCCGAAGGCACCAGATGAGTGTGGGGTCAGTCTGCATTTTCCATCAAGCCACTGTCAATGTGAGAGAACTCGTGTCCAGTTTATAAGCCTATACTTGCATAAACCACAAGTGAAGATTAATCATCTTTGGACAACACCCACCAGTGGGACTCGAACCCAGAAAGCACAACTACCTTCCAGTAGCCGGCATAACTAGTATGCTTTAACCCACTACACCATCAGACCTTACAAAAGAATTAGATAGTTCGAGATATATATCTCAAACATCTCCACTTCCCGAAGGCACCAGATGACTGTGGGGTCAGTCTGCATTTTCCATCAAGCCACTGTCAATGTGAGAGAACTCGTGTCCAGCTTATAAGCCTATACTTGCATAAACCATAAGTGAAGATTAATCACCTTTGGACAACACCCACCAGTGGGACTCGAACCCAGAAAGCACAACTACCTTCCAGTAGCCGGCATAACTAGTATGCTTTAACCCACTACACCATCAGACCTTACAAAAGAAGTAGATAGTTCGAGATATATATCTCAAACATCTCCACTTCCCGAAGGCACGCGATGAGTGTAGGGTCAGTCTGCATTTTCCATCAAGCCACTGTCAATGTGAGAGAACTCGTGTCCAGCTTATAAGCCTATACTTGCATAAACCACAAGTGAAGATTAATCATCTTTGGACAACACCCACCAGAGG
>NC_091161.1:41543225-41628225 GCF_040958095.1 Procambarus clarkii
CCATGTATTGATATTTGATGTATCAACATTATGTATGCTATGTTTATGCAGTGATGAGTCATTCGTGACTACAGTGAATTATTGCGTTATCGCCCACGAGAGAAAGTACTGATAACTCCAGTGTTAATATTTCATAATATATTGTTGGATGAATAACAGTGTAAGACCATTACAGTGAGTCATTGTAGCATTGATTGTAGAAAAGACTGTTTGAGCCTGAGTACAGTGTAACCAAGTGATACGTGCTATTGTAGCCAATATCGTGTGTGCGAGTTCATAGTAATATTGGAGAACTTAAAGAAACAGCGCGCGTGAATCTGAAAACAAGCAAAGAGCTTCCGCGCGGGGGCCAGGCGATCAGCTGTTCTTGACACTTGATGAGGAGGGGGAGGTGTTGCCCCCTAGTGATCGCAGACTATTCGTGGGAATTACCGGCCGCGTCAGGATCAGTTGATTTATTTGTTGTTGTTTGGCCTTTGTGACATCTTTCATACATTTTAAGTAAAATACAAAACTATCTTTGTGTTTATATCATTCCCTCCATTGATCTTGTGGCTACATTATACTGAAAGCACTGAGTGATAACAATAAGTACCTGCCTGATTCCTGATCTTTGAGTGTGACCTTGCCAAGGCTACCACTAATTACACCAGTCCACTGATGGTGTTACTGGCCACCTAAAACACCAGTTGGCGACCTTGTGGTTAACCGTAGAGCCCGATTGTTGTGGAGGGCACACGACAGTCAAGTGAACGAGTCGTGTTTTCACTCTTTCTTAATAAGAGGCCGTTAAGATCGACTGGGAGACTCTCCTGGCGTGCGGTGGCGCCGTGAGGATCGAGTGAAGACCCGCAGGGCTACGGTGAGTGACCTTGAGCATAACTATTGCTCACCCCAGAGCAAGACTAAAGAGTAAGAAGTGAGGTAAACCCCAACAATATATATATATATATATATATATATATATATATATATATATATATATATATATATATATATATATATATATATATATATATATATATATATATATATATATATATATATATATATATAGACGCTGCGACGATGCTTCGACCCCATCAACTAAGTTTTGGTGTCCCCCATGGCTGTGAAGCAGCAGCTCATGCAGTACGAGCCTATATCAAGCACCTCCCAGAAAATAAGGCATTAATTAAATTAGACTTTAAAAATGCCTTCAACCAGGTAAAAATGGAAGTGGTACTGGAAGCAGTTCGAACAAGCTTTCCTTCTCTACTCCCCTTCGTCTCAGCAGGGTACAGTAGGGAATCGACGCTGCTGTTTGGGGAACATGAAATTATTTCTGCAGAAGGTGTCCAGCAGGGAGACCCACTTGCCCCTTTGCTTTTTTGCATGGCTGTTAAAGAGGTCACAAACAGGTGGACCAGCGAGCTCAACATCTGGTTCCTGGACGATGGCACCCTGGCAAGGACACAGGAGTCCCTGCTAAAAGATCTACAGCTGGTAAAATCTAAAAGAGAGGAGCTAGGACTCACCCTAAACCCATTAAAGTGTGAAATCATCTCATCTAGCCAACCAACCATAGATGCAGTGCGAATCATATTGCCAGGAGCCCAAGTGATCGCTCCCACCGACAGTGTGCTGCTAGGGGCACATCTGGGCTCGAGCGCCATTGAGGTAGTCCTCGAAGAAAAGCTGAACGACCTGAGGAGGATGGAGGGAATAATAGGGGCTTTGGACGTCCACGATGCTTTGTACCTTCGTCAACTCTCATCCTCGACCGACTTTTCCAAATGACTGCAAACAGTCCAAATGGGATAGCCCCATAGTGGAGAACATCGCCACATCATTGCTGGAGGCAGCTTCCAGGAAAGACAAAGCACGTCTTCTAGCTGTGCAAGCGCCCCATGCCGGAGACTTCCTGTTGGCAGTCCCTAATTCCGCCTTGGGTACCCGCCTGGACCATCAGACCCTAAGTATTGGTGGTGCTCTGCGCCTTGCCGCCCCTATCTCCACCGAGCACCGGTGTATTTGCGGCCATGCACGGGCAGACCAATACGGCAGCCATGGTCTCATCTGTCGTAAGACACAGGGAAAGATTGCCAGACATGAAGCAGTCAATGACATCATCAAGAGAAGTTTGGCTTCAGCTAGGTGCCCAGCACAAAGGGAACCTCAGTTGTGCAGGCCTGACAACAGCCAAAAACGCCCAGATGGAGTCACCCTGCAGCCGTGGAGGGAAGGTAAACAGGTCGTGTGGGACTACACGTGTGCAGCCACATTGGCTGATACCTATCTACCTTACAGCGCAGCTGAGGGAGGAGGGGCGGCCACCACACAACAAGTACAGGGACCTAGAACGTTGTTACAGGTTCGTGCCAATAGGCTCTGAGACTCTGGGCGCCTGGGGTAAATGTGCACTTAAGTTCCTGAAGGAGCTGGGCGAGGAACTCATTGGGAAGACTAGAGACCCAAGAGCGGCCAGTTTCATGTTCCAGCGCCTTAGTGTCGCTGTTCAGAGGGGAAATGCGTGCTATATCTTGGGTACGCACCCGACCCCCATAGAGCTGGACGAGGTCGTCGAACACTGATTGGTAAATTGTTATATAAGTGTGTGTTTTCTGTAAACTGTAGCATTGCAATAAAATCAAATAAACAAAAATAAAAGGGGTAGGAAGGAGAGGAAAAGATTAAAGTATTCAGTGAGAATCCACAAGGTCTTCTCTGAACACTATTTATTTTCTTGTTCGAGGATGTGGGTCCCTTTAATTAAACCAGTGGTGGTACCCCCTAAATATATATATATATATATATATATATATATATATATATATATATATATATTAGTATATTTTGGTAGCAGTCTTTCCTGTAGGCATATATTATTAAATATGACCGAAAAAGTAAGATTAATAATTCTAACACGAATTTTCTCAATCTTTCGTACATTACGCTTCACTGTTGGAGGTAAATCAAAAATCACTTCTCCAAAATTCATTTTTATTTCTAGTCTGACGCGACACGGGCACGTTTCGTAAAACTTATTACATTTTCAAAGACTTCACAAATACACAACTGATTAGAACGTATCTCTGATTTTATATCTACATTTGAGTGAGGTGGGAGAGGTGATGTGGCATTAACACAAGACAGAACAAGAGGGGATATTAATAGGGTATTAAAAGTATCAACACAAGACAGAACAGAAACAATGGGTATTGAATAGAAGTGTTTGTAGAAAGCCTATTGGTCAATATTTCTTGATGCTTCTATATTGGAGCGGAGTCTTGAGGTGGGTAGAATATAGTTGTGCAATAATTGGCTGTTGATTGCTGGTGTTGACTTCTTGATGTGTAGTGCCTCGCAAACGTCAAGCCGCCTGCTATCGCTGTATCTATCGATGATTTCTGTGTTGTTTACTAGGATTTCTCTGGACCAGACCAAACCATCGCCAGAGAAATCCTAGTAAACAACACAGAAATCATCGATAGATACAGCGATAGCAGGCGGCTTGACGTTTGCGAGGCACTACACATCAAGAAGTCAACACCAGCAATCAACAGCCAATTATTGCACAACTATATTCTACCCACCTCAAGACTCCGCTCCAATATAGAAGCATCAAGAAATATGGACCAATAGGCTTTCTACAAACACTTCTATTCAATACCCATTGTTTCTGTTCTGTCTTGTGTTGATACTTTTAATACCCTATTAATATCCCCTCTTGTTCTGTCTTGTGTTAATGCCACATCACCTCTCCCACCTCACTCAAATGTAGATATAAAATCAGAGATACGTTCTAATCAGTTGTGTATTTGTGAAGTCTTTGAAAATGTAATAAGTTTTACGAAACGTGCCCGTGTCGCGTCAGACTAGAAATAAAAATGAATTTTGGAGAAGTGATTTTTGATTTACCTCCAACAGTGAAGCGTAATGTACGAAAGATTGAGAAAATTCGTGTTAGAATTATTAATATATATATATATATATATATATATATATATAAATATATATATATATATATATATATATATATATATATAGATATATATATACATATATATATATATATATATATATATATATATATATATATATATATATATATATATATACATATACATTATATATATATATATATATATATATATATATATATATATATATATATATATATATATATATATATATATATATATATTTATATATATATATATATATATATATATATATATATATATATATATATATATATATATATATATATATATATATATATATATATATATGACAATGTCAGACCATGGAGGAAAAATGAAACAGGAATTTCCTTAAGTACTTTCGTATATTAAATACATCTTCAGAAGGTCATTTTACAGATCGAGTGATGGGTATAAATAGGCAGGAGAGAGTGGGGAAGTAAGGTGAGGTACAATACTTGGACAACGCAGACGGCCCATTGGCCCATCAGATGCACCCAATTGGCCCATCCGATGTAGCCCAACGGCCCAACTGATACAGCAGACATACAAGCATAATACATAGTTAATTATAACATAAAGAGGTAAATATATACAATAAATTAGTGAGACAAATGTTTTTCAATGATCCTACTTAAATCGCCCTTTAGCTGATCTATTAGAAATGGATCTAAGTTATATAGACCACTGCTAATATTCAAATTACTTTCTTTGGTGATCTGTATCAAAGCAGATCCAATTATGTTTCTGTTATAGGTGCTTTTACAATTTGTTATAGAAGAAGCATTCTCCCAATCAATTTGGTGAGCTTTTTCTGACACATGCACAAACAAAGCATTAGACAATTGGCCATGTCTTACAGATTATTTATGTTGCGATATTCTACATTTTAAATCTTTAGATGTTTGCCCGACATAGAACTTATTACATTCCTTACAAGGTATTTTATAAATGACGCAATTATCACTACGAGGGCTGTTCCTAACTAATAGCTTACCAACATTGTTTTCGTAGCTAAACAATACATCTATATTAAAAAGTTTCAAGGCCTTGACAATATTCTCAAACCCAGAGACATATGGTAAACATAACACATTCTTTGGGCGAATCCTTTCACTGCATACATTATTATAATATGTACGACGTGCTTTGTTACGACAAACTTCCAAAAAATTCAGTGGGTAACAAAGCTTAAGACCAATCGAATCAATATTCTTAAATTCTTCGTCTAAGAATTCTGGACTCACAACTCGAAGAGCTCTTAGATACATTGAAGAAAAAATTGACTTTTTTACATTGTATTTATGCCCTGAAAAATAATGAACATAAGATAAATTGTTCGTAGGTTTTCTGTAAATACTAAACTTTAATGAAGAGTTTTCCCTATGAATAAGCACATCTAAGAATGGCAAACATTTATCAATTTCAGTCTCCATAGTAAATTTTATGGAGGTGACTTGGTCATTAAGTTTGGCTACAAATTCGTCTGTGTTTACATCTGAAGTCCAGAATTCTTGGACGAAGAATTTAAGAATATTGATTCGATTGGTCTTAAGCTTTGTTACCCACTGAATTTTTTGGAAGTTTGTCGTAACAAAGCACGTCGTACATATTATAATAATGTATGCAGTGAAAGGATTCGCCCAAAGAATGTGTTATGTTTACCATATTTCTCTGGGTTTGAGAATATTGTCAAGGCCTTGAAACTTTTTAATATAGATGTATTGTTTAGCTACGAAAACAATGTTGGTAAGCTATTAGTTAGGAACAGCCCTCGTAGTGATAATTGCGTCATTTATAAAATACCTTGTAAGGAATGTAATAAGTTCTATGTCGGGCAAAAATCTAAAGATTTAAAATGTAGAATATCGCAACATAAATACTCTGTAAGACATGGCCAATTGTCTAATGCTTTGTTTGTGCATTTGTCAGAAAAGCTCACCAAATTGATAGGGAGAGTGCTTCTTCTATAACAAATTGTAAAAGCACCTATAACAGAAACATAATTGAATCTGCTTTGATACAGATCACCAAAGAAAGTAATTTGAATATTAGCAGTGGTCTATATAACTTAGATCCATTTCTAATAGATCAGCTAAAGGGCGATTTAAGTAGGATCATTGAAAAACATTTGTCTCACTAATTTATTGTATATATTTACCTCTTTATGTTATAATTAACTATGTATTATGCTTGTATGTCTGCTGTATCAGATGGGCCATTGGGCTACATCGGATGGGCCAATTGGGTGCATCTGATGGGCCAATGGGCCGTCTGCGTTGTCCAAGTATTGTACCTCACCTTACTTCACTCTCTCCTGCCTATTTATACCCATCACTCGATCTGTAAAATGACCTTCTGAAGATGTATTTAATATACGAAAGTACTTAAGGAAATTCCTGTTTCATTTTTCCTCCGTGGTCTGACATTGTCACATTCTTAATCACGTGTTTATTTTCGTGATATACACACTCACACACACACACACACACATGTGTGTGTGTGTGAAACACATGTGTTTCAGGCTTGGAAAGTACAACAAGGACAGAGACCGAATGATAAAGGTGGTTTTCATGAGCGAAATCGCGAAAGAGGAACTGCTAGCAAGGAAGTGTTGTCTAAAAGGTGTAGAGAAGTTCAAGAAAATATTCCTGCAGAGGGATATGACAAGGGAAGAGAGAATACGGACAGCAGACGCGAGGAAGGAGCGCAGGAAGAGAGAAGGAAATCAGAGTACCACAACCCAGAACCCTACAATCCCAGAGGGAAGTGGAGAACCCTCGTCAAACAGTGCAACAGCCACAGGGATTGGGGCACCACCCCCAAATTCTACCCAACAGACACCCAACCTGCCCCATCCCCTGTCAGCCCCCCACTAAGTACCCACCTAGGGCACCCTCCCCCCACCCACCCCCCACCCCCCACTCACCCCCCTTCTCCCCCTCACCCCTCTCCCCAGGACCTCCCTTCTCCCCCATCCCCCATGCCCTCCCTTCTCCCACATGCCTTCCCGTCTCTCCCACCCCCATGCCCTCCCTTCTCCCCCTCCCCCCTAAGCCCCCCACTCTCCCCCACCCCACCTAAGTCTTCCCCTCTCCCCCACTCCCCTAAACCCTCCCCTCTTCCTCACCCACCTCAGCCCTCCCTTTTCCCCCACGCCCCCCAAGCCCTCCACCCTTTTCTCTTCCCCCAAGCCCCCCCATCTCCCCTATCCCCCACAGCCTCTCCTCCCCCCATGCTTCCCCAACCCTCCCTCTCTTACCCACCCCCTGTACCCTCCCCCTCTTATCCACCCCCTGTACCCTCCCCCTCTTATCCACCCCCTGTACCCTCCCCCTCTTATCCACCCCCTGTACCCTCCCCCTCTCCCCCACCACCCCAAGCCCTCCCTCCTCCACCAATCCCCCCGTGCCAGGTCCCCCCAGCTCCCACTCACCCCAGATCCCAAAGGTCCCCCCCAGAAAAGAAGCAGAAGAGAGTCAGTTTCAGGGTGATGTACTCGAACATAGATGGGATCACAAGCAAGACAAGTGAACTAAGGGAAAGAGCACAAGAAGTTAACCCAGATGTAATCGGACTCACTGAAACAAAACTCTCTGGAATCATAACGAATGCCGTGTTTCCCCAGGAGTATACAGTAATAAGGAAAGAGAGGGAAGGTAGAGGAGGAGGCGGAGTGGCCCTACTCATGAGAAGGGAATGGAGTTTTAAGGAGATGGCCATCCCGGGCTGTGAGGAGTTCAGAGACTACATAGCAGGCACCATAACAATGGGAGGACCAAGAATAGTAGTAGCAGTAATATACAACCCTCCACCAAATGACAGGAGACCCAGTCAAGAGTATGAAAACAACAACAAGGCAGTTAACACTATAATTGAGAGGGCAGCCTCTGCTGCCTGTAGAAATAGATCCCACCTGCTCATCATGGGCGACTTCAATCACGGAAAGATTGACTGGGAGAACAAGGAACCGCATGGAGGCGAGGATACGTGGAGAGCCAAACTATTGGAGGTGGTGACAAGCAACTTTTTAACGCAGCATGTCGGAGAACCCACAAGGATGAGAGGCAATGACGAACCAGCGAGACTCGACCTAGTCTTCACTCTGAACGACTCCGACATAAGAGAAATCGGTTTTGAGGACCCAGTAGGAATGAGCGACCACAGTGTACTGGTGTTTGAGTACTTGATTGAAGAAGGGTTATTGAACTCGAGGAGGGATACCGAAACCAAAAGGTTAGCATACCGAAAGGGAAACTATGAGGGGATAAGAAAATTCCTAACAGATATAGCATGGGAAACAGAGCTCAGGGGAAAGACGGCCCAAGATATGATGGATTACATCACGCAGAAGTGCAAGGACGCAGCAAACAAGTTTGTCCCAGTCCAAAAGGAAAACAGAGAAATGAAGATGAGAAACCCATGGTTTAATCAAAGATGTAGGCTAGCTAAGCAGCAAAGTAAAAGGGCATGGAGAAACTATAGGAATAACAGGACACTGGAGAGCAGAGAAAGATACCAGAATGCCAGGAATGAATATGTCAGGATGAGAAGAGAGGCAGAAAGACAATACGAAAATGACATCGCAAGCAAGGCAAAGACTCAGCCTAAATTGTTGCATAGCCACATTAGGAGAAAAACAACAGTAAAGGAACAGGTTATGAGATTAAGGATAGGGGCGGAAGGATTCACTACAAATGACAAGGAAGTGTGTGAGGAATTGAATAAGAAATTCCAGGAGGTCTTCACCTTAGAACAAGGAGAAATTCCAGAGGTAAGTGAGGGAATAGCTAACCAGGAACCACTGGAAGAGTTTGAGATTACCAGTGGGGAAGTAAGGAAGTGTTTACTAGAGTTGGACGTGACGAAGGCTATAGGCCCAGATGGAATCTCCCCTTGGGTTCTAAAGGAAGGAGCAAGAGAACTGAGCCTACCACTCTCCATAGTGTATAACAAATCACTGGCAACAGGGGAACTGCCAGATACTTGGAAAGCAGCTAACGTAGTCCCGATATACAAGAAAGGGGATAGACAGGAGGCACTGAACTACAGGCCAGTGTCCCTAACCTGCATACCATGCAAGCTGATGGAGAAGATTGTGCGAAAAAAACTAGTGGAGCATCTGGAGCGAAGGAACTTTGTAACACAGCATCAACATGGGTTCAGGGATGGCAGGTCCTGCCTCACAGGGTTACTTGAATTCTACGACCAGGCAACAAAAATAAGGCAAGAAAGAGAAGGGTGGGCAGACTGCATATTTTTGGATTGTCAGAAAGCCTTTGATACAGTGCCACACAAGAGGCTAGTGCGAAAGTTGGAGATGCAGGCTGGAGTGAGAGGGAAGGTACTCCGGTGGATAGAGGAATACCTAAGCAACAGGAGACAACGAGTCTGTGTGAGGGGTGAGGTCTCAGATTGGCGAGACGTCACAAGTGGAGTCCCGCAGGGGTCAGTCCTTGGACCTATACTGTTTCTGGTATATGTAAATGATCTCCCAGAGGGTATAGATTCGTTCCTCTCAATGTTTGCCGACGATGCAAAAATTATGAGGAGGATTGAAACAGAGGATGATAGTAGGAGGCTACAAGATGACCTGGATAGACTGAGTGAATGGTCCAACAAATGGCTGTTGAAGTTCAACCCGAGTAAATGCAAAGTAATGAAACTAGGCAGTGGAAACAGGAGGCCAGGCACAGGATACAGAATAGGAGATGAAGTACTTAATGAAACAGACAGAGAGAAAGATCTAGGAGTTGATATCACACCAAACCTGTCTCCTGAAGCCCACATAAAGAGAATAACGTCTGCGGCATATGCGAGGCTGGCTAACATCAGAACGGCGTTCAGGAACCTGTGTAAGGAATCATTCAGAATCTTGTACACCACATATGTAAGACCAATCCTGGAGTATGCGGCCCCAGCATGGAGCCCGTACCTTGTCAAGCACAAGACGAAGCTGGAAAAAGTCCAAAGGTATGCTACTAGACTAGTCCCAGAACTAAGAGGCATGAGTTATGAGGAAAGGCTGCGGGAAATGCACCTCACGACACTGGAAGACAGAAGAGTAAGGGGGGACATGATCACAACCTACAAAATCCTCAGGGGAATCGACCGGGTAAACAAGGACGAACTTTTCAACACTGGTGGGACGCGAACAAGGGGACACAGGTGGAAGCTGAGTACCCAAATGAGCCACAGAGACGTTAGAAAGAACTTTTTCAGTGTCAGAGTAGTTAGCAAATGGAATGCATTAGGAAGTGATGTGGTGGAGGCTGACTCCATTCACAGTTTCAAATGTAGATATGATAGAGCCCAATAGGCTCAGGAATCTGTACACCAGTTGATTGACGGTTGAGAGGCGGGACCAAAGAGCCAGAGCTCAACCCCCGCAAGCACAATTAGGTAAGTACAATTAGGTAAGTACATATATATATATATATATATATATATATATATATATATATATATATATATATATATATATATATATATATATATATATATATATATATATATATATATATATATATATATATATATATATATATATATATATATAGTGAGACTAGAAATAAAAATGAATTTTGGAGAATTGATTTTTGATTTACCTCCAACAGTGAAAAGAAATGTACGAAAGATTGAGAAAATTCGTGTTAGAATTATTAATCTTACTTTTTCTGTCATATTTAATAATATATATAATATATATATATATATATATATATATATATATATATATATATATATATATATATATATATATATATATATATATATATATATATATATATATATATTATTAAATATGACAGAAAAAGTAAGATTAATAATTCTAACACGAATTTTCTCTAAGTTTCTTATGTGTCTTTTCACTGTTGATGGTAATTCAAAGATCAATTCTCCAAAATTCATTTTTATTTCTAGTCTGACGCGACACTTGAGCGCGTTTCGTAAAACTTTTTACATTTTCAAAGACTTTAGATTACAAAACACACAACTGAAACTGAATACAGCTTACACATCTTCGAGGTTTATATCTACATTTGGGTGAGGTGGATGAGGTGAAAAACGAACTTTCAACAATGGGTATTCAATGGGTATTAAATTCCAACACAAGACAAAACATGAAACAATGGGTATTGAATGGGTATTAAATTCAAACACAAGACAGAACACGAAACAATGGGTATTGAATGGAAGTAATTGTAGAAAGCCTATTGGTCCATATTTCTTGATGCTTCTATATTGGAGCGGAGTCTTGAGGTGGGTAGAATATAGTTGTGCATTAATTGGCTGTTGATTGCTGGTGTTGACTTCTTGATGTGTAGTGCCTCGCAGATGTCAAGCCGCCTGCTATCGCTGTATCTATCGATGATTTCTGTGTTGTTTGCTAAGATTTCTCTGGTGATGGTTTGGTTGTGGGAAGAGATTATATGTTCCTTAATGGAGCCCTGTTGCTTATGCATCGTTAATCGCCTGGAAAGAGATGTTGTTGTCTTGCCTATATACTGTTTTTTTTTAGGCTTACAGTCCCCAAGAGGGCATTTGAAGGCATAGACGACGTTGGTCTCTTATAAAGCGTTCTGCTTTGTGTCTGGAGAGTTTCTCACGAATAGGCTGGCCGTTTTTTTGGTTTTATAGTAAATCGTCAGTTGTATCTTCTGATTTTTGTCTGTAGGGATAACGTTTCTATTAACAATATCTTTCAGGACCCTTTCCTCCGTTTTATGAGCTGTGGAAAAAAAGTTCCTGTAAAATAGTCTAATAGGGGGTATAGGTGTTGTGTTAGTTGTCTCTTCAGAGGTTGCATGGCGTTTCGCTTTCCTTCATATGATGTCTTCAACGAAACCATTGGAGAAGCCGTTGTTGACTAGGACCTGCCTTACCGTACAGAGTTCTTCGTCGACTTGCTTCCATTCTGAGCTGTGGCTGAGAGCCCGGTCGACATAAGCGTTAACAACACTCTTCTTGTACCTGTCTGGGCAGTCACTGTTGGCATTGAGGCACATTCCTATGTTTGTTTCCTTAGTGTAGACTGCAGTGTGGAAACCTCCGCTCCTTTCCATGACTGTTACATCTAGAAAGGGCAGCTTCCCATCCTTCTCCATCTCGTAAGTGAAATGCAACACAGAATTCTGCTCAAATGCCTCCTTCACCTCCTGCAGATGTCTGACATCAAGTACCTGTGTAAAAGTGTCATCAACATACCTGCAGTATATGGCCGGTTTCAAGTTCATGTCGACTAAGACTTTTTGCTCGATGGTACCCATGCAGAAGTTCGCAAACAGGACACCTAGGGGAGAACCCAAGGCGACCCCATTTACTTGCTTATACATGTGCCCATCCGGGCTCAGGTAGGGTGCCTCTTTAGTACAAGCTTGGAGTAGTTTCCTTAGAATGTTTTCTGGTATGTCAAGAGGAGTACAGGCCGGATCACGATACACTCTGTCAGCTATCATCCCGATTGTTTCATCCACAGGTACGTTGGTAAACAGTGATTCTACGTCCAACGAGGCTCTTATCCATGTGGCCCGTGTTCCCCATAGTAAGTCAACAAATTCCTTTGGAGACTTCAGGCTGAAGGTGCAAGGGACATAAGGAGTCAGCAAGCCGTTGAGTCGTTTCGCCAGTCTGTACGTGGGTGTGGGTATCTGGCTGATTAGCCGAAGTGGGTTTCCAGGCTTATGTGTCTTGACATTTCCATACGCATATCCAGGTTTATATTCCCCAATAATCTTTGGCAGGTGGAGTCCGGATTTCTTGGCGTTCACAGTTTCGATCAATTTGTTGACCTTTGCTTTCAATTCGGCAGTAGTGTCCTTTGTACTCTGCCCTCATACTCTCTGACCAAACTAAATTCCAAAGGGTAACGATCCTGCAGACACAAATAGGCGAGTACACACACAGACTTAGGTATACACACACAAAAGCAACACAGAACACACACACACGGGGGTAGGAGTGGGTAGGTGACACACACGATTAGTGAGGTCCGCGGAAATTCGTCAATTTCTCGGGACATTAAAGGAGTATAGAGGCTAGATCATAGTATTTGGCCTCTCACAGTGTGTAGCTAGCAGGGTGCAACATAGCATAGTCATATCGCTAGCGATAGTGCGAAGATTTGGCGAAGAAACCAAAGTGGAGCTAGTGGCATCACTGGTGCATGTAAGTGTGCGACCTGACCGGGTGGGACGCCCCGCCGTGGAACTACCTGATTGTGTTGTTGAGTGGTGACTGTGATCAGTGGTACAGTGAATTAGTGAACTGTCACACAACGATACAGTGACTGACTCCAGAGCTTTGTGTAGACAGAGAAGAACCGACCTCATCAATCTACCAGCACTTAGTGAATCACCTAGTGGGAGACAACGACGGATAACCATCGTCCTTACTCATCTAGTTGTGTGAGCGGGAGGAGACTGGTATGTACCCCCTCTCTGGTCAATTAATCAGGTGTACAGATTAAGGTAAAATATTATCAAATTCTTGTTCAGGATATCATATATAATTATAAGTCTCAGGGTGGCTCATTTATGCAGAGGTAACGCGTAAGGGATATCTTGACACATACAAGCACGCCCGCCCATGTACGTATACACGTACACAAGTGTGCACACGCTAAAACAGACACACGCGCACACACACACACACACACACACACACACACACACACACAATCGTTCAGTCAGGGGAAAAGGCATTAACACCTGGGATCAGGACCTTACTATCCCCCCCTCTCTTGACCCCCCCATCTGACCTGACCTGACCTGGTCGCCATCTCCGCCCCCCCCCACCCCCAGTCCCCCGCATCGCCCATACACACACTCTTCCTCTCCCCACTCTCTCCCCCTCTCTCCCTCTCCCACTCACTCTCTCCCACTCTCTCTCTCTCCCACTCTCTCTCCCACTCTCTATCTCTCCCACTATCTCTCTCTCCTGCTCTCTCTCTCTCTCTCTCTCTCTCTCTGTCTCTCTCTCTCTCTCTCTCTCTGCCCACACACACACACACATACACACACACGCACACACACACACACACACACACACACACACACACACACACACACACACACACACACACACACACACACACACACACACACACACACACACACACACACACACACACACACACACACAATCGTTCAGTCAGGAGAAAAGGCATTAACACCTGGGATCAGGACCTTACTATCCCCCCCTCTCTTGACCCCCCCATCTGACCTGACCTGACCTGGTCGCCATCTCCGCCCCCCCCCCACCCCCAGTCCCCCGCATCGCCCATACACACACTCTTCCCCTCCCCACTCTCCCTCTCCCACTCACTCTCTCCCACTCTCTCTCTCTCCCACTCTCTCTCCCACTCTCTATCTCTCCCACTCTCTCTCTCTCCCACTATCTCTCTCCTGCTCTCTCTCTCTCTCTCTCTCTCTGTCTCTCTCTCTCTCTCTCTCTCTGCCCAAACACACACACACATACACACACACGCACACACACACACACACACACACACACACACACACACACACACACACACACACACACACACACACACACACACACACACACACACACACACACACACACACACACACCTCCCCCCTCTCTCCCTCACCTGCTCTCTTCCTCTCCATCTCTCTCCCTCTCCTCTCTCTCTCTCCCGCCTCTCTATCCATCTCCTCCCCTCTCCCCTTCTACTTTCTTCTCACTTCAGTGGAAGGGACGGATACCCCCCCACCCACCCATTTATCTCTCCCTTTATCACTCCCTTTCTCTCTCTCTCTTTCTCTCTCTCTTCCTCTCTCTCTCTCCCTCCCCATCCCGCTTTGCCCTCCTGACAAATCCTATCACGGCACAACTATAAGAACAGAGTCAAGCATGAAAGCCAGAGGTACCAGGGGAACAGGGAAGAGCCAAGGTGACGAAATGAAGGAAATGTTCACCCAGTTTCTGGAGGACATCAAGAGTGAGATGCAAGAAATGATGCTGGAAATGAAGAACGAAATAAGGAACCTGAAAAGAGAGCTGAGAGCAGCAAAGGAGGAGATTAGAGCCCTCAAAGAGAATGGTATCGAGGCTGAGAATCAGAAAACCATCCAGGGAGAAGGTGGTAATAGTTTTTTGGATGAGAATGCCACAATAAAAGCAACATTTGCGGAAATACTAAAAAAAAATAACTCTGAAGTAATGACTGCAGTGATGGAGGTGGCCATGAAAGCAGCCACCTCACAGGAGGCGGCACGCTCCACTAGCCAACTGCTGGAAAGGAACAGATCAGTGGTTGCTGTGGGTATTAAAGAGCAGGAAGGCTCTAATAGGACAGAGTGGAATGACAAGGACAAAGGAGCAGTGAATGAAGTACTAAAGGCACTAGACATGGAAGGGGCTGAGCATAGCATTGAGAAGGTTTTCAGGCTAGGATGGTACAACAAAGACCGAGACCGAATGATAAAGATAGTGTTTGCAAACGAGAGCACAAAGGAGAAGATCCTATCAAGGAAGAGCTCCCTGAAAACCGTGGGAAAATTGAAAAATGTATTCCTCCAGAGAGACATGACAAGGGAGGAGAGAGCCGTGGCGGCAGAAGCAAGGAAGAGGCGCAGGGCGAGAGGGGAAAACCAGGAAGTCACAGCTCCCAACACAACACCCCCAGAGGCGAGGGGGGAACCCACAACCAGCTACCCAGTTACACCTGAAGGGAGAACAACCCCGCCTCCCTCCTCTGCATAGAAAACCCCCCTACCCCAAACCCTCCCTGCCCCCACTCAAATGTTCAGCCAAATCTCCCTCCCCCCACACCCAATCCCCACCCTTCTACCCCTCCCCTCCTCCCGAGTCCTCCCTCCCCCCCTTTCCTTCCCGTCCTCCCTCCCTTTTCACCCCATACCCTCCCTGTCCCTCCCCCTTCACTGGATCCCCCGCCCCTCATCCCAGTATCCTCTGAGACCCTGTTATCCACCGCACAGGTCCTCACACCCATGGAACAGCCTCCCCCACCAGCAGAACACTCACCAAGGAGGCGATTTGAGAACGGACAGAACAAAGTGAGCCTCAAAGCGATGTACACTAACATAGATGGAATTACAAATAAAGCAAATGAGCTTGGAGAACGGGTACTAGAGGAAAACCCAGACATAATAGCCCTCACAGAAACAAAGATCACGAAAACGATAACAAACGCAGTGTTCCCACAGGACTATTATGTTATAAGGAAAGAGAGGGAAGGAAGAGGTGGGGATGGTGTAGCTCTGCTGGTAAGAAAAGGCTGGGATTTTGAGGAGATGGATATTCAGGGCTGTGAAGGTTTCAGTGACTACATAGCAGGTACCGTAACAAATGGAGGGAAAAAAATTATAGTCGTAGTCATATATAATCCACCATCAAATGACAGAAGACCTAGACAGGAATATGATAGAAACAACATGGCCACCATTAACATAATAGAAAGAGCAGCTTCTGTTGCTAGCAGGAATGGATCTGGAGTACTAATTATGGGAGACTTCAACCATGGGAAGATAGATTGGAAGAACAAAGACCCGCATGGAGGACCAGAAACAGGGAGAGCTAAGCTGCTGGACGTGGCAACAAGAAACTTTCTAAGCCAGCATATCAAAGAACCAACAAGAATGAGAGGAGAAGATGAACCAGCAATGCTTGATTTGATATTTACCCTAAATGAGTGGGATATAAGGGAAGTTAAGATGGAAGCGCCCTTGGGAATGAGTGACCACAGTGTATTGAACTTTGAGTACCTGGTAGAGCTAGGACTTATCTCCCCCAAAAAAGAATTAGGAATAAAAAAGGCTGGCATACCGAAAGGGGAATTATGCACAGATAAGAAGTTTCCTAAGTGAAATACCTTGGGACACAGACCTCAGAGATAAGTTTGTACAGGGTATGATGGACTATGTTACCCAAAAGTGTCAGGAGGCAGTAAACAGGTTCATCCCGGCCCAAAGGGAAAAATCCGAGAAGCAACAGAAGAATCCATGGTATAGTAGGGCATGTATGGAAGCGAAGAAACTGAACAAAAGGGCGTGGAGGAACTTCTGGAATAACAGAACACCAGAATGCAGAGAGAGATACCAGAGAACCAGGAATGAGTACGTCAGGGTGAGAAGAGAAGCAGAGAAAAGTTTTGAAAATGATATAACAAACAAAGCCAAGACCGAACCAAAGCTACTCCACAGTCACATCAGAAGGAAAACAACAGGGAAAGAACAGGTATTGAAACTTCGAACAGGCGAGGACATGTATACAGAGAATGACAGAGAGGTGTGTGAAGAACTCAACATGAGGTTCCAGGAGGTCTTCACAATAGAACAAGGTGAGGTCACTGTGCTAGGAGAAAGGGAGGTAAACCAGGCGGCCTTGGAAGAGTTCGAAATTACGAGAGAGGAGGTCAAGAGACATCTGCTGGATCTGGATGTTAGAAAGGCTGTTGGTCCAGATGGGATCTCACCTTGGATACTGAAAGAGTGTGCAGAGGCACTTTGCTTGCCACTCTCCATAGTGTATAGTAAGTCACTGGAGACAGGAGACCTACCAGAAATATGGAAGACGGCGAATGTGGTCCCAATATACAAAAAGACCGACAGGCAAGAGGCACTGAACTACAGGCCAGTGTCCTTGACTTGTATACTATGCAAGGTGATGGAGAAGATCGTGAGAAAAAACCTGGTAACACATCTGGAGAGAAGGGACTTCGTGACAAATCGACAACATGGGTTCAGGGAGGGTAAGTCTTGCTTTACAGGCTTGATAGAATTCTACGATCAGGTGACAAAGATTAAGCAAGAAAGAGAGGGCTGGGCGGACTGCATTTTCTTGGATTGTCGGAAAGCCTTTGACACAGTACCGCATAAGAGGCTGGTACATAAGCTGGAGAGACAGGCAGGTGTAGCTGGTAAGGTGCTCCAGTGGATAAGGGAGTATCTAAGCAATAGGAAGCAGAGAGTTACGGTGAGGGGTGAGACCTCCGATTGGCGTGAAGTCACCAGTGGAGTCCCACAGGGGCTCTGTACTCGGTCCTATCTTGTTTCTGATATATATAAATGATCTCCCGGAGGGTATCGATTCATTTCTCTCAATGTTTGCGGACGATGCTAAAATTATGAGAAGGATTAAAACAGAAGAGGACTGTTTGAGGCTTCAAGAAGACCTAGACAAGCTGAAGGAATGGTCGAACAAATGGTTGTTAGAGTTTAACCCAACCAAATGTAATGTAATGAAGATAGGTGTAGGGAGCAGGAGGCCAGATACACGGTATCATCTAGGAGAGGAAATTCTTCAGAAGTCAGAGAAGAAAAAAGACTTGGGGGTTGATATCACGCCAGACCAGTCTCCTGCAGCACATATCAAGCGGATAACATCAGCGGCATATGCCAGGCTGGCCAACATACGAACGGTATTCAGAAACTTGTGTAAAGAATCATTCAGAACTTTGTATACCACATATGTCAGGCCAATCCTGGAGTATGCGGCTCCAGCATGCAGTCCATATCTAGTCAAGGATAAGACTAAACTGGAAAAGGTTCAAAGGTTTGCCACCAGACTAGTACCCGAGCTGAGAGGTATGAGCTACGAGGAGAGACTACGGGAATTAAACCTCACTTCGCTGGAAGACAGAAGAGTTAGGGGGGACATGATCACCACATTCAAGATTCTGAAGGGAATTGATAGGGTAGATAAAGACAGTCTATTTAACACAAGGGTAACATGCACAAGGGGACACAGGTGGAAACTGAGTGCCCAAATGAGCCACAGAGATATTAGAAAGAACTTTTTTAGTGTCAGAGTGGTTGACAAATGGAATGCATTAGGAAGTGATGTGGTGGAGGCTGACTCCATACACAGTTTCAAGTGTAGATATTATAGAGCCCAATAGGCTCATGAATCTGTACTCCTGTTGATTGCCGGTTGAGAGGCGGGACCAAAAAGCCTGAGCTCAACCCCCAGAAACCCAACTAGGTGAGTACAACTAGGTGAGTACACACACACACACACACACACACACACACACACACACACACACACACACACACACACACACACACACACACACACACACACACACACACACACACACACACACACACACACACACACACACATGTATACATACACACAGACCAGCAGAATGCTCGCCAAGAAAGGAACAAGAAAATGAACTGAAGAATGTGAGCTTCAAGGCAATGTACACTAACATAGATGGAATTACAAATAAAACAAGTGAACTCGGAGAATGGGCACTAGAAGAAAACCCACACATAATAGCACTCACAGAAACAAAGCCAACAAACACCATAACAAATGCAGTGTTTCCACAGGGCTACTATGTAGTGAGGAAAGAGAGAGAAGGGAGAGGAGGAGGTGGTGTAGCTTTGCTACTAAGAGAAGGTTGGAGTTTCGAAGAGATGGTAATTCAGAACTGTGAAGGTTTCAGTGACTACATATCCAGCACCATAGCAAATGGAGGACAGAAAATTATAGTAGTAGTCATATATAACCCCCTGCCGAATGTCAAAAGACCCAGACAGGAATATGATAGAAACAACTTGGCCACCATCAATATAATAGAGAGAGCAGCTTCGATGGCTAGCAGGAACGGATCCAGGCTACTAATCATGGGAGACTTCAACCATGGAAAGATAGATTGGGGGAACAGAGACCCACATGGAGGCCCAGACACATGGAGAGCTAAGCTGCTGGATGTGGCAACAAGAAAGTTTCTAAGTCAACACGTCAAGGGACCGACAAGAACGAGAGGAGGGGATGAACCAGCCTTGCTTGATCTGATATTTACCCTAAATGAGTCGGATATAAGGGAAGTTAAGTTGGAAGCCCCCTTGGGAATGAGTGATCATAGTGTATTGAGCTTTGAGTACCTGGTTGAGCTAGGAATTATCACCCCCAAAAAAGAACTGGGAAACCAAGGGCTAGCGTACCGAAAGGGAAACTATGAGGAGATGAATAAATTCCTATGGGATATACATTGGGACACAGAACTCGGAACCAAGTCCGTACAAGACATGATGGACTATGTCACCCAAAAATGTCAGGAGGCTGTAAGCAGATTTGTCCCAGCCCAACAGGAAAAAACAGAGAAACAAAGGAAGAATCCGTGGTTTAATCGGGAATGTATGAAAGCAAAGGAGCTGAACAAAAGGGCACGGAGGAACTTCCGTAATAACGGAACACCAGAAAGTAGAGAGAGATACCAGAGAACCAGAAACGAGTATGTTAGTGTGAGAAGAGCCGCTGAGAAAAGGTATGAAAATGATATAGCTAATAAAGCCAAGACCGAACCAAAGCTACTACACAGTCACATCAGGAGGAAGACAACAGTGAAGGAACAGGTGATGAAACTTAGGGTGGGCGAGGACAGGTACACAGAGAATGACAAAGAGGTGTGTGAAGAACTGAACAAAAGGTTCCAGGAGGTCTTTACAATAGAACAGGGAGAAGTCACGGCGCTAGGAGAGGTGGCAGCAAACCAGGTGACCTTGGAAAGGTTCGAAATTACAAGAGATGAGGTCAAGAAGCACCTATTGGAGCTGGATGTGAGAAAAGCTGTTGGGCCGGATGGAATCTCACCATGGGTATTGAAAGAGTGTGCAGGAGCACTTTGCTTGCCACTCTCCATAGTGTATAGTAGGTCACTGGAAACGGGAGACCTACCAGAAGTATGGAAGACTGCTAATGTAGTACCAATATTTAAAAAGGGTGACAGACAAGAGGCACTGAACTACAGGCCAGTGTCCTTAACTTGTATACCATGCAAGGTGATGGAGAAGATTGTGAGAAAAAACCTAGTAACACATCTGGAGAGAAGAGACTTCGTGACAACCCATCAACATGGGTTCAGGGAGGGTAAATCTTGCCTTACAGGCTTGATAGAATTCTATGATTAGGTGACAAAGATTAAGCAAGAAAGAGAAGGATGGGCGGACTGCATTTTTTTTGGACTGTCGGAAAGCCTTTGACACAGAACCCCATAAAAGGTTGATGCATAAACTGGAAAAACAGGCAGGAGTAACTGGTAGGGCGCTCCAGTGGATAAGGGAGTACCTAAGCAATAGGAAGCAGAGAGTTATAGTGAAGGGTGAGACCTCAGAATGGCGTGAAGTCACCAGTGGAGTCCCACAGGGCTCTGTGCTTGGACCTATCCTGTTTCTGATATACGTAAATGATCTCCCAGAGGGTATAGACTCATTCCTCTCAATGTTTGCTGACGACGCCAAAATTATAAGAAGGATTAAGACAGGTGGACAGCTTGAGGCTTCAAGAAGACCTGGACAAGCTGCAGGAATGGTCGAACAAATGGATGTTAGAGTTTAACCCAAGCAAATGTAATGTAATGAAGATAGGGGTAGGAAGCAGGAGACCAGATACAAGGTATCACTTGGGAGATGAAATACTTCAAGAGTCAGAGAGAGAGAGAGACCTGGGGGTTGATATCACGCCAGACCTGTCCCCTGAAGCTCATATCAAGAGGATAACATCAGCAGCATATGCCAGGTTGGCTAACATAAGAACGGCCTTTAGAAACTTGTGTAAGGAATCTTTCAGAACATTATATACCACATATGTCAGTCCAATCCTGGAGTATGCGGCTCCAGCATGGAGTCCATATCTAGTCAAGCATAAGACTAAACTGGAAAAAGTTCAAAGGTTTGCCACCAGACTAGTACCCGAGCTGAGAGGTATGAGCTACGAGGAGAGACTACGGGAATTGAACCTCACTTCGTTGGAAGACAGAAGAGTTAGGGGGGACATGATCACCACATTCAAGATTCTCAAGGGAATCGACAGGGTTGATAAAGACAGGCTATTTAACACAAGGGGCACACGCACTAGGGGACACACGTGGAAACTGAGTGCCCAAATGAGCCACAGAGATATTAGAAAGAACATTTTTAGTGTCAGAGTGGTTGACAAATGGAATGCATTAGGAAGCAATGTGGTGGAGGCTGACTCCATACACAGTTTCAAGTGTAGATATGATAGAGCCCAATAGGCTCAGGAACCTGTACACCTGTTGATTGACGGTTGAGAGGCGGGACCAAAGAGTCAGAGCTCAACCCCCGCAAGCACAACTAGGTGAGTACACATACACACAGACAACCTTGGAGAGCCTTCATAGCTCAGTGGGCAGTGCGCTGGTCTAGTACACCAGAGGTCGGGAGTTCGAGTCTCCCTGAAGGCAAAGTTGTTTACATTATTAACTAGAATGTGTCGCTTCGTCTTTTGACGGTCTAAACGGTATTCATCTTTAGGAGCCTCGTGGCTGAGTGGACAGCGCTTGGTGATTATAGTCCTAATGGCCTGGGTTCGATTCCTGGCAGAGGTAGTAGCAAATGGATAGAGTTTCTTTCATCACGATGCCTCTGTTCACCTAGCAGTAAATAGGTACCTGGGATTAAGGCATCTGCTACGGGCTGCTTCCTTGGGATACATATATATATGAATGTATGTTTGTGTGTGTGTGTGTGTGTGTGTGTGTGTGTGTGTGTGTGTGTGTGTGTGTAGTACCTATTTGTGCTTACCTATTTGTGCTTGCAGGATCGAGCATTGACTCTTGGATCCCGCCTTTCCAGCTATCGGTTTTTACAGCAATGACTCCTGTCCCATTTCCCTATCATACCTAATTTTAAAATTATGAATAGAGTTTGCTTATGTGTGTGTGTGTGTGTGTGTGTGTGTGTGTGTGTGTGTGTGTGTGTGTGTGTGTGTGTGTGTGTGTGTGTGTGTGTGTGTGTGTGTGTGTGTTTACTAGTTGTGTTTTTGCGGGGGTTGAGCTTTGCTCTTTCGGCCCGCCTCTCAACTGTCAATCAACTGTTTACTAACTACTTTTTTTTTTTTTTTTCCCCACACCACACACACACACACCCCAGGAAGCAGCCCGTGACAGCTGACTAACTCCCAGGTACCTATTTACTGCTAGGTAACAGGGGCATTCAGGGTGAAAGAAACTTTGCCCATTTGTTTCTGCCTCGTGCGGGAATCGAACCCGCGCCACAGAATTACGAATCCTGCGCGCTATCCACCAGGCTACGAGGCCCCCTGTGTGTGTGTGTGTGTGTGTTACAGAATAAATATGTAGTAGATATGTAGAGGAAAGTAGATTAGTTAGAAAGGCGGGATCCAAGAGCTAATAGCTCTTGCAGACACAAATAGTAAATACACATACCCAGCGCATACTTCATTGTTTACCTGACATATAACATATGCGATATACGAGGCTCTGAATAATTCTTTACAAACATTTCTATAGGCAGTTCTTAGGATGGCCAACATAAGAACTCCCTTTAGAAATTGATGCAATGAATCATTCATAATATTGTATACCACAAATGTCAGACCAGTCCTGGAGTATGCAGCTCCATCGTGGAGTCCATATCTCGTCAAGCACATGGCGAAGTTAGAGAAAGTTCAGATGTATGACATCAGACTTGTCTCAGAACTGAGAAGTATGAGTTACGAGGGAAAGCTACATAAAATTAACATCACGTCATTGAAAGATACAAGATTATCAAAAAGAAACATGACTACCACATATAAATTTCTCATAGAAATTCTCATTGTAATTCTCATTGTAGGTATGGAACACACCTACTAGAGAACACGGGTGGAAACGGAGTCGTTAACAGGTGAAGTGCACCAAGTAGTGAGCTGGTGGTGACAGGCGCCAAACACAATTTCAAATGTGACACTGTCGAAGGAAGAAATGAAACAGGAAGCTCCTCAAGTACTTTCGTATTAATCAATAAATCTTCATACACGAAATTACTTAAGGAACTTCCCATTGCATTTCTTCCTTCCGTAGTCAACGGTGTCACATTATTCACCATGGTTTAATTTCTTCGTGATTTTCACACACAATTTCAAATGTAAATATGACAGAGTCCAAAAGTCTCCTGCACTTTTACACCACTTGTTTGACAGCTGAGAGGCGGGACCAAAGAGCCAAAGCCCAACACCCGCAAGCACTGTTATGTGGGGTACATCCCGGGATCTGTACAAGCCAACTGTGGTGCCAATAATCAAGGGAGGAGACATTCAAGAAAAACAAACTACCGGCCGGGATAACTAACATAATTCCTGTCAAAAAGTAATCAAGAAGTAATCCTTTGGAAAAAGTAATCAGCAAGAAAATTGTGGAACACTTTCTAGAAACCTCTAGAAAGAAAATTTCCTTTCTAAAAAGGACGAAATTTGTAACGGAGCTGTAAGCGGGCATTAGTTAGGTAACGGAGTTATAAGCGGGTATTAGTTAGGTAACGGAGCTGTAAGCAGGTATTAGTTAGGTAAATGACATTCCTGATACACTTAATAGCATCACCACGATAACTAGAGAAATATAAGGCAGGGTAGACTACACTCTCTATGACTGCCAGAAGGCATTTGAAATTGTCCATTATGCAAGATCAGTGAATAACAGGCAAGTAAAGATGGGACTACTGGAATGACACGGAACTGGGTTAACTGAAACTGACAAGGAACAGTGTGAATCACAGTCAGAGAAACTGTCAGACTGTAGAGGTGAGCCAAGCGGGCCCTCGGGGTCAGACTGTAGAGGTGAGCCAAGCGGGGCCTCAGGGTCAGACTGTAGAGGTGAGCCAAGCGGGGCCTCAGGGTCAGACTGTAGAGGTGAGCCAAGCGGGCCCTCAGGGTCAGACTGTAGAGGTGAGCCAAGCGGGCCCTCGGGGTCAGACTGTAGAGGTGAGCCAAGCGGGGCCTCAGGGTCAGACTGTAGAGGTGAGCCAAGCGGGGCCTCAGGGTCAGACTGTAGAGGTGAGCCAAGCGGGCCCTCAGGGTCAGACTGTAGAGGTGAGCCAAGCAGGGCCTCGGGGTCAGACTGTAGAGGTGAGCCAAGCGGGCCCTCGGGGTCAGACTGTAGTGGTGAGCCAAGCGGGCCCTCGGGGTCAGACTGTAGAGGTGAGCCAAGCGGGGCCTCAGGGTCAGACTGTAGAGGTGAGCCAAGCGGGCCCTCAGGGTCAGACTGTAGAGGTGAGCCAAGCGGGCCCTCGGGGTCAGACTGTAGAGGTGAGCCAAGCGGGGCCTCGGGGTCAGACTGTAGAGGTGAGCCAAGCGGGCCCTCGGGGTCAGACTGTAGAGGTGAGCCAAGCGGGGCCTCAGGGTCAGACTGTAGAGGTGAGCCAAGCGGGCCCTCAGGGTCAGACTGTAGAGGTTATCTTGAGAGGATTTCGGGACTTTTTTAGTGTCCCCGCGGCCCGGTCCTCGACCAGGCCTCCACCCCCAGGAAGCAGCCCGTGACAGCTGACTAACACCCAGGTACCTATTTTACTGCTAGGTAACAGGGGCATAGGGTGAAAGAAACTCTGCCCATTGTTTCTCGCCGGCACCTGGGATCGAACCCAGGACCACAGGATCACAAGTCCAGCGTGCTGTCCGCTCGGCCGACCGGCTCCCTTAGGTGAGCCAAGATTGCTGCCCCAAATCTATGTAAATGATCTACTTGGGTTAACTTCCTCATACATGACAATATATGCAGAGAGAACATTAAGTAACCACTATGGGGAGCCAGGTGCTGCAGGAAGACCTTGCCATTCACCAGGAGTGAGCACACAGGTGGTTATAAGAGTTAAACAAAACAAGTGTAAGGTAATTATAAGACTCAGAAACACTGACAGACTCGGGGTTATCTTGAGAGATGGTTATCCAGAGATGATTTCCGGGCTTAGTGTCCCCGCGGCCCGGTCCTCGACCAGGCCTCCTTTTTTGTTACACATCCCCAGGAAGCAGCCCTTAGCAGCTGTCTAACTCCCAGGTACCTATTTACTGCTAAGTGAACAACAGGTTTAAAGAAACTCTGCCTATTTGTTTCCGCCTCCACCGGGGATCAAACCCAGAACCTTAGGACTACGAATCCTGAGCGCTGTCCACTCAGCTGTCAGTCCCCTATCAGGGGTGAACACACCATCAGCACTAACACCAGAATTACTCGGAAGTAGGATAACATCGGAGTCATATGGGAAGCTGGCAGATATGAATGGTATTTACAAATTTAAACTGTTTCTTTCAAGACACTTTGCTCTTCCTACATTAGATCTGTACCAGAGTATGCAGCACCAGCACGGAATCCGCACCTCTGTTATGAACTTTATGTTATGTCTTTCCAAATAACTTTCATATCTATTTTATAAAGATTAGGTCAGCAAATTCCTTACTAATATTAAATTTGGGTTAGTTTAATTTAAATAAATATACTATTAAATTAAGTTATGTAAGTAATTAAATTAAATTCTTACCTACTAAACTAAATTATTTAAATAATCGTAATAAATAAATATAAAATTAATTAAATAATTACAATAACTAATAATTAAGTTAAATAATGAAATAATTACGTATGTTAAATTATATTATTTGGTAATTAAATTAAATAATTCAAACAAACTAGGAAGTAAATATATATTTCCTTCATAATTTCTTACATATTTTCCAATAGGTATATAAGCCATTCAGTGAAAAACTTGTCGTATGACTCTACATACAAAAGAGTATCTGCTTTTTTTTTTTTTTTTTTTTTTTTGAGATATATACAAGAGTTGTTACATTCTTGTACAGCCACTAGTACGCGTAGCGTTTCGGGCAGGTCCCTGGAATACGATCCCCGCCGCGAAGAATCGTTTTTTCATCCAAGTACACATTTTACTGTTGCGTTAAACAGAGGCTACAGTTAAGGAATTGCACCCAGTAAATCCTCCCCGGCCAGGATACGAACCCATGACATAGCGCTCGCGGAACGCCAGGCGAGTGTCTTACCACTACACCACGGAGACTGCTTCTCCTCTGACCACCTTTTTTCATCAATATATATTTTATTTACAAGGTTACACAGTTACACGACTAAAGGGTAACAAAAAATGAACATTAAGAAGAAAGCAAAGTAGGTGGTTCCCTCTAGGCTGTAGATGTCTTAGAACTCCTCCGACGCCGGGCAGGAGCTGAGGATGCAGCGGGAACTCTCCCTCTGGATCGCAACACTGAGGCGCTGAAAAGGAAGCTCACTGCTCTAGGGTCTCTTGTTGTTTCAATGAGCCTGGCTCTCTGCTGGACACTGGGCATATTATATATATATATATATATATATATATATATATATATATATATATATATATATATATATATATATAACTGAAAACTCACACCCCAGAAGTGACTCGAACCCATACTCCCACAACTGGTATGTACAGGGACGCCTTAATCCGCTTGACCATCACGACCGGACATAAGGAAGTGATAGGTGTGAGTTTCTGGGGTGTGAGTTTTCAGTTGTATATAGTCCTGGGGACCATTCAGGCTTGTTTGCATTTGTGTTCCTCACGTGTGCCCCAAAGAATGAGGTGATTTGATAAAATGCTATGCCCAAGATTACCATCCGAGTGCCGGCGGGGAAGTGGTTCATATAGCCTCGGCTATCACTTCCTTATGTCCGGTCGTGATGGTCAAGCGGATTAAGGCGTCCCTGTACATACCAGTTGTGGGAGTATGGGTTCGAGTCACTTCTGGGGTGTGAGTTTTCAGTTGTATATAGTCCTGGGGACCATTCAGGCTTGTTTGCATATATATATATATATATATATATATATATATATATATATATATATATATATATATATATATATATATATATATTTATATATATTTCATTGAATATGACCGCATATTCTGTATTTATTATTTTCTGGTTTAGGGCTTCTATCCCTCTAACTATTTTCTTAGCATCAGGGCTTAATTGGAATAGGAGTTCTCCAAAACTCATTTTCGTACTTTTAAGGTGAAGAAAAGAAGTGATTTACTATAGAGTGTATTACACTTATTTGTATAATTTGCACGACGTTTCGAACCTCCATGGTTCATTCTCAAGTGAACAGATCTTACAATACTAGTTGATTTTATACCCGCATTAGGTCAGGTGATAATACAATGAAGGTGAAAACATGGGGGGATACATAAGGGATAAACATAGGGGCTGCAGAAGGCTTATTGGCCCATACGAGGCATCTCCTATCTAAACACAAAGATTACTGGATTAATCTTTGTGTTTAGATAGGAGATGCCTCGTATGGGCCAATAAGCCTTCTGCAGCCCCTATGTTTATCCCTTATGTATCCCCCCATGTTTTCACCTTCATTGTATTATCACCTGACCTAATGCGGGTATAAATATAACTAGTATTGTAAGATCTGTTCACTTGAGAATGAACCATGGAGGTTCGAAACGTCGTGCAAATTATACAAATAAGTGTAATACACTCTATAGTAAATCACTTCTTTTCTTCACCTTAAGAGTACGAAAATGAGTTTTGGAGAACTCCTATTTCAATTAAGCCCTGATGCTAAGAAAATAGTTAGAGGGATAGAAGCCCTAAACCAGAAAATAATAAATACAGAATATGCGGTCATATTCAATGATATATATATATATATATATATATATATATATATATATATATATATATATATATATATATATATATATATATATATATATATATATATATATATATGCAAGAATAATTACTAAAAAAACGTTATTCAGTGTTTTATGCATTTAGTAGCAAAAATAAACGAAAATTCAAACGTTTTCGTGTTCCTCTACATTATATATAATGGTCACTACTATGACTACTGAAGCCGGCCTCTTCTGTCAGGAGCAACAATCCGACGCTGACCAGCCTACATCCATTCTGTACCCCAGACCACTTATCCTGCAAAGTCGGGTGAAGGTAGTATCGGGCCCCCCCAGCCTGGATCACACAGACAATGAGACAGACATTGCCTTTTATATAGATATAGATGTATAACTTTGTCTATGTAATAATGTACAATATCTGTGCACTAAGCAGGTCCTCACCTCCCTTCCAAGTGCCATACAGTTACACCGCCTCAGTACTCACCCTGGGTAATTAATCTGCCTCTCTATTAAACATTAGGAAGTCATATAATGTTGTAATTGAAAGGAATTTAATCAAACTTTTCATGGCTTCCTCATTTGACGTGAGGAAAGTCATAGACTAATGACGTTCCACCTTCTGGGGTCCGCCTTCAGTCACAACATGACCCCGACTCCGCTATTGACACCAGGAGGGTCAAGCCTGGTTTCATTGTTTTTAGTTCGTGTTTGTAGCGAGTGTGTGTGTGTGTATATACAGCCCATCCTACTGTTTGACTAGTACTTATAGGAAGGATGAGGACCATAGTACATATGCCGACGTACAACGCAATTGCAAAGTAGAAATCGGTACTATTGATTTTGGACAAAAAGGAAAACGATTTTCTACTTATAAGAGACATTCTAAACTAGCCTAACCTTCCTAAGCCTAATATTCGCTGAGGTCTCATATAGTAAATATGTGTGCTATAGTTGGCCTAGGAATATTTAAGTTTGTTTTTTAGCTTCAATTTTTCGGACTCTATAAAGTGAATAGTACAAAGATCTACTATCTAATTGCTTAGTACGTCAATATTTGTACTATGGTGCACACAGATACAACAAGGACTATCTAAAGAGGAGAAGGGTGTGAGACCTCACTGTTAGTGAGGTCTGTGTGTCTGGTAGGTTGGTAATAGTAGTGAACATGTTACAGTGATGGTACAGTGATGGTACAGTGATGGGTACTGTGATGGTTAAAGTGATGGTACAGTGATGGGAACTGTGATGGTACAGTGATGGGTACTGTGATGGGTACAGTGATGGGTACTGTGATGGTTAAAGTGATGGTACAGTGATGGGTACTGTGATGGTTAAAGTGATGGTACAGTGATGGGAACTGTGATGGTACAGTGATGGGTACTGTGATGGGTACAGTGATGGGTACTGTGATGGTTAAAGTGATGGTACAGTGATGGTACAGTGATGGGTACTGTGATGGTTAAAGTGATGGTACAGTGATGGGTACAGTGATGGGAACTGTGATGTTACAGTGATGGTACAGTGATGGGTACTGTGATGGTATAGTGATGGGTACAGTGATGGTACAGTGATGGGTACAGTGATGGGTACAGTGATTGGTACAGTGATGGGTACAGTCATGGTTACAGTGATGATACAGTGATGGGTACAGTGATGGTGCAGTGATGGTACAGTGATGGGTACAGTGATGGTACAGTGATGGGTACAGTGATGGTACAGTGATGGGTACAGTGATGGTTAAAGTGATGGTACAGTGATGGGTACTGTGATGGTTAAAGTGATGGTACAGTGATGGGTACTGTGATGGTTAAAGTGATGGTACAGTGATGGGTACAGTGATGGGAACTGTGATGGTACAGTGATGGGTACAGTGATGGGTACAGTGATGGTACAGTGATGGGTACAGTGATTGGTACAGTGATGGGTACAGACATGGTTACAGTGATGATACAGTGATGGTTACAGTGATGGTACAGTGATGGTACAGTGATGGGTACAGTGATGGTACAGTGATGGGTACTGTGATGGGTACAGTGATGGTACAGTGATGGGTACAGTGATGGTTAAAGTGATGGTACAGTGATGGGTACTGTGATGGTACTGTGATGGTACAGTGATGGGTACAGTGATGGTACAGTGATGGGTACAGTGATGGTTAAAGTGATGGTACAGTGATGGGTACAGTGATTGGTACAGTGATGGTACAGTGATGGGTACAGTGATGGTTAAAGTGATGGTACAGTGATGGGTACAGTGATTGGTACAGTGATGGGTACAGTGATGGTTAAAGTGATGGTACAGTGATGGGTACAGTGATTGATACAGTGATGGGTACAGTCATGGTTACAGTGACGGGTACAGTGATGGGTACAGTGATGATACAGTGATGGTACAGTGATGGGTACTGTGATGGTACAGTGATGGGTACAGTGATGGGTACAGTGATGGTACAGTGATGGGTACAGTGATGGTACAGTGATGGGTACAGTGATGGATACAGTGATGGTTAAAATGATGGTATAGTGATGGGTACAGTGATGGTTACAGTGATGATATAGTGATGTTACAGTGATGGGTACAGTGATGGGTACTGTGATGGTACAGTGACGGGTACAGTGATGGGTACAGTGATGGTACAGTGACGGGTACAGTGATGGGTACTGTGATGGTACAGTGATGGTACAGTGATGGGTACAGTGACGGGTACAGTGATGGGTACTGTGATGGTACAGTGACGGGTACAGTGATGGTACAGTGATGGGTACAGTGATGGTTAAAGTGATGGTGCAGAGATGGGTACAGTGATTGGTACAGTGATGGGTACAGTCATGGTTACAGTGATGATACAGTGATGGATACAGTGATGGTACAGTGATGGTACAGTGATGGGTACTGTGATGGTACAGTAATGGGTACAGTGATGGAACAGTGATGGGTACAGTGATGGTACAGTGATGGGTACAGTGATGGTACAGTGATGGATACAGTGATGGTTAAAATGATGGTATAGTTATGGGTACAGTGATGGGTACAGTGATGGTTACAGTGATGATACAGTGATGTTACAGTGATGGGTACAGTGATGGGTACAGTGATGGGTACAGTGATGGTTACAGTGATGATACAGTGATGTTACAGTAATGGGTATAGTGATGGTAAAGTGATGGTGCAGTGATGGTGCAGTGATGGTATAGTGATGATACAGTGATAGTATAGTGATGGTACAGTGATGGGTACAATGATGGGTACAATGATGGGTACAGTGATGGTACAGTGATGAGTACAGTGATGGGTACAATGATGGGTACAGTGATGGTACAGTGATGGTACAGTGATGGTATAGTGATGGGTACAATGATAGGTACAGTGATGGGTACAGTCATGGGTACAGTGATGGTACAATGATGATGTAGTGATGGTACAGTGATGAGTACAGTGATGGGTACAATGATGGGTACAGTGATGGTACAGTGATAGGTACAGTGATGGGTACAGTGATGGTACAGTGATGGTATAGTGATGGGTACAATGATAGGTACAGTGATGGGTACAGTCATGGGTACAGTGATGGTACAATGATGGGTACAGTGATGGTACAGTGATGAGTACAGTGATGGGTACAATGATGGGTACAGTGTTGGTACAGTGATAGGTACAGTGATGGGTACAGTGATGGTACAGTGATGGTATAGTGATGGGTACAGTCATGGTACAGAGATGGGTACAGTGATGGGTACAGTCATGGTACAGTGATGGGTACAGTGATGGGTACAGTGATGGTACAGTGATGATACAGTGATGGGTACAGTGATGGTACAGTGATGGGTACAGTGATAGTTATCTTCTTGAGGTTATCTTGAGATGATTTCGGGGCTTTAGTGTCCCCGCGGCCCGGTCCTCGACCAGGCCTCCACCCCCAGGAAGCAGGCCGTGACAGCTGACTAACACCCAGGTACCTATTTTACTGCTAGGTAACAGGGGCATAGGGTGAAAGCATCTCTGCCCATTGTTTCACGCCGGCGCCTGGGATCGAACCCAGGACCACAGAATCACAAGTCCCGCGTGCTGTACGCTCGGCCGACCGGCTCCCTGGTACCGCTCGGCCGGCCAGTGATGGTACAATGATGAACACAGTGATGGTACAATGATGATCACAGTGATGGTACAGTGATGGGTACAGTCATGGTACAGTGACGGGTACAGTGATGGTACAGTGATGGTGTAACACGGGACGCTACCATTGTAACCCTGGACCATATTGGCTCTACTTTGTCCTTTACGTGCCCGTAGTTATATTTACTTAAACTTAATTCCAAGGGACCCCAGAGTAAACTCTAGCCGAGTCCCACACCACGTGGTCTTAGCCGCTCGATCGGCTAAGATACTACAGCCCCCGTGACGTCGTACTAGACCTCTAGCAAACTCAAGGATCTCCTTCTGCTGCCACCACCGGACCATTAACCCAAAAACGTCAATTAATTGGGGTCTGGACCAATTAATGAATCATTAAAACCTTGGGGCTTAATCCCCAAATTACTTGGAAAAGGAGGGATGAATTTACGTTAAGTGAGGGAATACCGAAAACAATTGCATAGATGATATCTTAAACTTTGCTTGGCTTGCGGCCCAAATAAACCCGTAACTCATGGAGACCACTTGACAAAGACATGCAAAAACATTCATGGAAATAATAAAATACAGAGAACAAGCTAATCATATATTTTTGCAATTCTAAGCAACTACTAATAAATATCACTCCCTATCGAGGCAAAAGGGAATTATTTCCCTATACAAAAACGTAGCAACTATACCTTGTCTCTGAAACCATCTGATGGAATGCTGATTTCTTTGGAGAATTGAGAGTAGAACTACCTCCCCAGTTGCTGACCGAGCCCACACTCTGACCCGCCTAGCCTTCCTCACAGCTAGTGAGAGCTAGAGGGTATTCCTCCACCATGTTTACTAAGATTACCCAGATGGTTGAACTCTTTAAACTGAAGGTTTAGGCAACTAAACCTTCAGTTTCAGTTAGGTTGTACAGGCAACTTAGGGAGAGGCTATTTCTAATTATAGTATTAGCTAGTGATCTGAATTTGAACATTGTGAATTACTAAATATTGAGAGTTTTGGTGACCCCCTTGACCCAGGGTGGTCAAGATTCTTATGCCAAGCAAATTAGTCCCCTCCTACTCTACATGACGTCACTATGTTTGATGATATACGAACCCTGATCTCAACATTCATTCTACATACATGTAAACCTAACATACCTACATAGCCACATTAGTTATTACTGTATTTACTGTGATTGTAAAATAATTCATTACATGTTGCTTTAAAACAAAGGTGACGGCCATCTTGTATTCTAACGTGTTAATCCCAGGAGAGATGACCCATGTTCCCAAGTCAGGTCAACTACCTTCTGACTCCATATTTTGTACAATATGCCATAGTATGCCACTGCCTCCCATACAATTACTTATTTTAAAACAGCTTCAGATGTTACAACCCCCCCCCCCCTGTATAAGTAAATTAGTAAACCTTGCGTTTTACATAATATGAAAAAAATGAGGTTTAATATCCAAACCCACAATAAAAATCAGTAAACCCATGCCTCAATCAAAATGCTACCCTAGCTAGTTTCTTTCAAATCCAGGGATCCCATCACAATGGTTGTACTCTTCAAGGCACTTGTGTTGTCCCGTCTTGAGTACTGCTCAGTACTCACTTCCCCCTTCAAAGCAGGAGAGATTGCTGAAATAGAGGGAATACAGAGAACATATACGGCACGCATAGACGCAATAAAGCACCTAAATTATTGGGACCGTCTCAAAGCCCTCCAAATGTACTCACTAGAAAGAAGACGAGAGAGATATCAAATAATATACACCTGGAAGATACTGGAGGGCCAAGTACCAAATCTACACAGTAAAATAACAACATACTGGAGTGAACGACATGGAAGAAAATGTAGAATAGAACCAATGAAGAGCAGAGGTGCCATAGGCACAATCAGAGAACACTGTATAAACATCAGAGGTCCGCGGTTGTTCAACGTCCTCCCAGCAAGCATAAGAAATATTGCCGGAACAACCGTGGACATTTTCAAGAGGAAACTAGATTTATTCCTCCAAGGAGTACCGGACCAACCGGGCTGTGGTGGGTATGTGGGCCTGCGGGCCGCTCCAAGCAACAGCCTGGTGGACCAAACTCTCACAAGTCGAGCCTGGCCTCGGGCCGGGCTTGGGGAGTAGAAGAACTCCCAGAACCCCATCAATCAGGTATCAACCAGGTAGTAAAAATGACAATCACCAGATTGTCCAGCAAACATCACAAAATAAAAATTACCAATTCCTCAAACTCCCGGCTGTCAGCTGACAGCAATCATCCAACAATTGGAAACATACATCCTACACCTGACTGATATAGCTAAATAAAATATCCCTAATCTGTCAGCAAAAGCCAGCTATTAAAATTCCTTGGCTCGTCATTAGCCAACCTCGTGTGTTCCCTAGAGCCGGACACACACAATGCAAAACATCAAAAAATATACAAATATAACTACAGACTGAACTTTCAGTCACCCGGGAGCGGAACACTGAACTTCACGAAGTTCACAACCGTGTACCATCCACTCCCCATCCAATGTCATCCTTGACATTCTGCCAATAAAACAAACCTAGTTTTTATTTCATGTATCTAAAAAAAATAAAAATATATAAATTCACTACACCTATATCACAGGTTACAGCTGACTGTACACCCAAGTGTCCGCACTCAATTTAAGAGTGTCAATGTTTTTATTGGTCCGCCTCTCCTGTGTTCAACAACTCTGAAAAACAATAGCACAACATAATTTTCCATAACCACTTGTTCTGGGCTTAGACAATCACACAAGAAGGCTTTGTTTTTAATTACTGACCAATTTATATAGGAGACTTTTCATATTTTACTATTCCAGAATTATATGGACTCGACCACACACTAGAAGGTGAAGGGACGACGACGTTTCGGTCCGTCCTGGACTATTCTCATGTCGATTGTGAGAATGACTTGAGTGACCAATCGACTTGAGAATGGTCCAGGACGGACCAAAACGTCGTCGTCCCTTCACCTTCTAGTGTGTGGTCTGGTCAACATAGTTTAGCCACGTTATTGTGACTCATGGCCTGCAATATGGACTCTAAATCTGTTTTTTCAACATTTAAACAAGTGTCCAGACGCGCTTAATAAAGGTGTTCTGAGCCTACTTTATCTTTTTCACCAATTGTTCATTTTGAATATTAAAAAAAAAAAGATCGATGATGATGAACGCTGAATGTTCGAATGTAGTCGATGTCGATCTTGTTACTTCCATGCGTTGATGTCGATACCTGGTCCACTTGTACTCCCGTCCCTGTACTCTTGAATGACGACAGGGTGTAGTAGAGCAGAGCGCCAAGTGACAGCTGTATAATACTGTCACTCGACCATTGACCTGGCTCCCAACAATCCACATGTCTTCATACCAATCACAGCTCACACGGCAGTCTTGATGTAAACTTGACAGCGCAGATGACCACAGAAGAGCAGGACTGGACGTACTAACGGTGTCTCGTGAGAGTAGTGGTGTCAGAGGGTCGTTGAGGCGGGTTGCTTGTTTGCAGAACAGGTGGATCCCGCCTTCCATCATTGTTCATGTCGTCTCAGGCGTTTCTTGATGTCCCCAGGTTACTAGGCCGTAAACACCAACTGTGTATACCCTCGTACCGCTGACTTTAGGCCAAAGGAGGCAATTTCGCGACCTTCTATGGCGAGTCCCGGAACTCTGTAGGGAGACCGTGCCTTCCACCTGTGACCGCCTTAGTTCCACTTCCTTGTTACTTCAGACGACGTAATCATTAATCTTCCGGCGAAAACTCTTGAGTACTGCTACTGGCTCGCCCATTCTCTTGACCTCTCCTCCAACACTGCTGGCATGGCTGCAGTCTTGACGACGCAGCAGGTGGGTAGTGGTGACCTGAAGACAGCTACCCACAGTGTTAGACATTTACATCGGTGACTGCTTCAATGCGGACAGCTCGCTGGCCCTGACAACCTCGTTAGTGACGTGAGGCATCGGCCGGGTGACTCTTGGACAGTCACCCACCCCAAAGTAACTGATGTGCGGGTTACTGGGTCTGGTGGGGGGGGGAGGGCTTTGTATAACGAGCCTCCCCCCTCGGTCTTTACAGCCAAGGGTTCACGTGTGGCTGGAACAACTAGTTCGGTGTACCAATCAGACCTGGGAACAGACAGACACAACATAGCGGAAGCATAGATACAACTCTGGGCTTGATGGAGGTGGAACCCCAGAGCTCGGTAAAAGCTGCTACCCGAGTCAAGTATAAGTAATAATTCACATCATTGCCTCTACAGGAAAATCTAATGAATACTAATTTATACTAACCAAGGAAGTTACTTTACTGTTACTGTATAGCGCGAAATATCGTCACCATAGGGTGACGAGACTGCACCTGACTACCGATGAGAGATGACAGAGGGTCATCCTCATCCCCTAACTCGTCGGTTAAGCCATGAGTCAGGAACAAGACTCGCTGAAGGCAGTTGTAATTCCTCTCTAGCATGATATCGCTTTAATTTATTTACATGAATTGTCCTTTCCACCTGGTCCGCGAATACTCCTTTTATGACAAGATTAACCGGTCCCGCTCTTTTAATTACTCTATACGGACCCCGCCACCTAGGAGCTAGTTTCCTACTCTGATTGGCGGGCACAGCCTCATTTACTCTCAACACGAGGCTGCCTTCTTTCAACTCTAGAGGGCGCACTTTCTTGTTATAAAAATGAGCATAACGGTTCCGTGCTTTCTTGGACGCTTCAGCCGCAATATTCCATGCATTTCTCATTTGTCCAAGGACCTCTTAAGGATAGTCCTCCCCGTACGCAATATTTTATCTGTTAAGCAGACCTGAGGGGAAATTGCATGAATGACCAGTAAACAAATGAAGGGGTTGAGTGTTAATTGATTGGTGGATGGCAGTATTCAAAGCTAACTGAACATAGGGTAGGTGTTCATCCCAAGAGTTTGCATCATGTTCAGCAAGGACTGCAAGCATATCCTTGACTGAACGATTAGTACGTTCCGTCATGCCGTTTGCTTGTGGGTGGTAGGCTGTTGTAAAAGCCGAAGTTGTCTCTAAAATTCTACAAACTTCCCTAAATACATTCCCATTGAATTCCTGACTCCGGTCAGAGACTAAAACTTTTGGAGGTCCAAATTCAGTTACGAACCTACGCAAGAACGCATCAGCAACCGTACGAGAATCCTTCTAAGGTAATGCAACTAGTGTAGTGTACCTAGACAGATGGTCAACAAGTACTAACACGTATCTGTTACCCGAATGACTGTGGTGTAAGTCACTCAATTCGGCCCCCACACGGTCTAATGGTTCACGAATGTTAGGAAATTCCTGAAGTGGGGCTTGTACCTTAAGGGTGCCTTTCCTTCTCTGGCAATGAGGACATGACTTCACATAATTGATTACCTCCGAAAGTAACCCTGGGAAATAAAATAGAGATTTTGCCTTTAAGTAAGTTTTAAAAACCCCCGGATGCCCTGCAACTGTAGATGCATGCGCAAGCTTTAACGCCGATGACCGCAACACGTCCGGAATAACTAGCTGGAATACTGCCCTATTTTTTTTACTATTAACGTAATACAGGACGCCCTGTTTCATTTCAAAATCATGAATAGGCAATTTTCGGTTCTTTGGAGGGTATTTTCCTCCTTCCAAATACTCAATAATCTCTCTCCACCTAGGCTCGCTCATCTGGTATTCTCTCATTTTATCTGATGGAATGGTTTCAGTATTCTGGTTAATTTTAATTGACACGATATTTCTACTCAAAGTATCTGGCACAACATGTGCTGGACCAGGCTTATACAAAATCTGGAATGAGTGTGCCGAAAGTTCGTTAGACCGGCATGACATTCGTGGGCATTTAGTGCGCTTTTTATATATATGAGTTAACGCTCGATGGTCTGTGTAAATGACGAAATGGCGCTGAAATAGGTATGGCTCGAAATACCTAACTGTCTCCACTACTGCCAGTGCCTCCCGATCTGTGGCCGAATATCGAACTTCAGGTCCCTTGACCTTTCTACTGAAATAGGCCACCGGATGGGGGAAATTATCCACATCTCGCTGAATTAAGCCCCCGCCAATAGCTATACCGCTGGCGTCAGTGTGCACCTCCCACTCTTTATCGAAATCAGGAATGGCCAGTGCCCGTGTCGTAATTAGTTGGCTCTTCAGTTTCCGATAGGCTTCGTCATGTTCAGATTTCCAAACAAACTTCGTATTCTTCGTTGTCAGATCAGTCAGGGGTGCTGAAATGCCAGCAAAACTTTCATTGTGACGACGAAAATATCCGGCCGCCCCCCAAAAACCTACACACACGTCCTTTGCTGTCTTTGGAGTAGGCATGTCAGCAATGGCGCAGCAAGAGTCTGGGTCAGGTCGAATACCGTCTGGGCACACCTGGAACCCCAGAAATTTGAATTTTTGGGCGGCCAGGGTGCATTTCTGAACGTTAAGCTTGAAACCTGCCTAATCTAACAAAGGCAAAGTCTCGGTGAAGTCTTGTAGGTGTTCCTCAAACGTCCTGGAATATATCACATCATCATCCAGGTACGCTAATGAATGCCTTCCCAAGACTGGGTTTAAGATGAAGTTGATGGCCCTCTGAAATGACGAAGGCACTGTCTTTAAACCGAACGGCATCCTTCGGAATTGATAAGTGTGCCTACTATCCGAGAATGCTGTTTTGTCCATATCCTGTTCTGCCACTGGAATCGCCCAATACGCAGATTTTGCGTCAAGAGTTGAGAAATACTTTGCAGCACCAAATTGATCGATTATCTCCTGTATTCGGGGCAATGAATACACATCACCCTTAGTTATTTCGTTTACCTTCCGGTAGTCAACACAGAAGCGATAACTACCATCAGGTTTACGAACTAACACAACAGGAGAGAGCCACGGTGACGTAGTAGGCTCTATCACGCCTTGCTTCAACATTTTCTGGAATTCGTCCCTGATGATATTCTTTGCCTGTTCCGGCAACCTTCACTGTCTTGTGTACACGGGCAAATGATCACCAGTTGGAATGGTATGCTCAATCTTATCAAGGAGACCAATCTGGTCATCTTCTGTCGCAAACAATTTAGGGAATTTTCGCAAAACTCTTCTCAACAACTTCCTGTCTGCCTGTGGAACATGTTGCAAATCAAGTGCCGAAATTAAGTTCTCTATATCTTCTACATTACGTGAAACATTTATCTCATACTTTACTTCTGATGGTGTCGTATTGTCCGTCATGTTTAACGCACTACATTGTGCTGTGGTGATGATTGGCGTCTCAGCTGACTCATGGTGAAAGATTTCTGTGTCCTCCACCATAGTTCCCTGAGATACCCTATCACCTGCCCTGAAGCGAAAAGTCTTATGTGAAAGATTGACAACTGGAGTGAGTGCACCTTTATCAAGCACTACAAATAAATGATGGGGAATTAATAAACTATCACATCTCCCAGCCACCTGAAGGGTGGTACCTGGTTGGATGTGACGTCCCACGGCTACTTTAATAAATTTAACAATGTGGTGGGGCAACTTTGTTTGGTCAATGCATGCAATGCACATGACCTTAATGGTGTCTGGAAGAGACTTAAAAATCAATTTTGGATAGTGCGCATTATATTTTTGCTTCCTCTTAATTGAAGCTACAACTGGGGAATGGTTGATCATCTCCACTGGGTAGGAAGTCTGTCCCAACTGCAACCTGCAGTTCCTAGGCCCTTTTTGAGCAGACAAGGAGTAATCAAACCGAGACAAAAAATCGGTCCCCATTAAGATGTGACCAGGAAAATCAAGGTTCTCTACGATCGTACATGTGTGAGGTTGCAATTCCCCACCAATTTCAAAGTTAATGGCACCTTTACCCACGGTATCAATCTTTTCCCCATTGACTGCTGTTAATGTCTTCGCACTATGCTTAAGGCGTGCATATTTAAATTCGCTGAAGGCTTACATTTTAATTAGAGTTGCCTGGCTTCCAGTGTCAACAAAAACCGTCAATCTCACACCTTCCACTTTCACATCAAAGGTAGGCCTACCATCACTAGGGGCAACCTTTCATTCTTTCGTTCTAACATCTGGACAATCCCTCCGTAGGTGTCCGCGCTTCCCACATGAGTAACACGCCCACGGTTCCTTGTTGGTACCCCGTGCAGGGTGGCCCGAACATGCAGCTGTGGTCTGCTTCCTGCCTGACGAACCCGCGCCACAGTCATTCGTCTTTCCCCCCCTCGTCTTCACTTACCGCTCTCAACATATGGGGACGACTGAGCCCCAGTCCTCTCTGTTCTCATCCCTATGTCCAATACTGTGGCGGCATGTTGGACGAGTTCCTTAAAACTTAACAACACTCCCTCTACAGCTATAAACAGCCCCATGGTAGGACGTAACGCTCTACAGAACAACTGCTTAGCTGTACTGGTGTCAGTGGCCTGCGGTTGGGGTAGGTATTGGGTGGTCTGGGGTTGGGGTAGGGGTTGAGGTTGGGATTGAGTGGCTAGAGGTTGGGGTAGGGCGAGAGGTTGGGGTTGGTATAGGATTGGGGTTGGGGTTGAGGTTGGGGTTGAGATTGGGATTGGGTTGCCTGAGGTTGGGGTATGGTGTGGGAGGCTTGGGGTAGGTATTGGGTGGCCTGAGGCTGTAGTGGGTATTGGGTGGTCTGGGGTTGGGGTAGGGGTTGAGGGTGGGGTTGGGGTTGAGGTTGGGGCTGGGTGGTTAGAGGTTGGGGTAGGGCGTGAGGTTGGGGTTGATATAGGAGTTGAGGTTGGGGTTGGGGTTGAGGTTGGGATAGGGTGTGAGGTTGGGGTTGGTATAGGAGTTGAGGTTGGGGTTCGGGTTGAGGGTGGGGATGGGTTGGTTGGGGTTGGGGTTGGGGTTGAGGGTGGGGATGGGTTGGTTGGGGTTGGGGTTGAGGGTGGGGATGGGTTGGTTGGGGTTGGTGTTGTAGTGATGGGTGAGGTATAAGTGGATGTTGTGGTAGTGGTGTTACGTGAGGTAGTTCCTGCTGTGGGTGTGGTTCATGTTCTAAGTGAACAGGTTGCTGGTTATGTTTCCTACTTAACGGAGTGGGACATCTTTCCACGCTAACTGATGCCGCCTGTCCAGCACCCTGTATCCCCTGTTGGAATGGCGTCGATGTTGTAGGTGGAGGAACCCAAGACGGCATGCCCCACTCATGGGACGAATCCTCTAATGATTCCCCACTCATATCTAACACCGTGTCAGTACTAGAACGTGAAGATACCCTAGACTCCCCAGTCATACTCAGAACACGTGGCACGGTCGCCTTAGCCCCACTGAATCCACCTATGACGTCAGCTAGGCTACCTGAGCAGTCCACCAGATCCCCCGTAGTATGGGAAGAGGTGCCCTCCTTTAAGCGTGCACTCCCCCTGGTCCATACTGACTGGTCACTGTCTGGGTTAAACATTCCTTGTAATTCCCGGTGCGCCATGCCTCTCGTAACTACCATTTACCTCACACACGACCCGGATTCTCACTATCACCGAGGTCTACACAAATTACACAAAAAATTACAGCACTCTTTCCGAAAGAAAAACTATCTAAATTCCAAAAAGAGGAATACGTCGATTAATCGAGAGAATCGCGTTAGTGAAACTAATGAATGAAGGCGCCTGCCCTTCACTCGTGTCCGATCGTGAAATAATCCGCGGTTCTTTAACAGAAAACCGAGTCGTGTACTTCCCCAAAAAAATTAAACAATCTTATTTTTATAAAAAACAATTAAAAAATAAAGTAATTATCACGTTGCACTCGTGATGGACTACTAACGATGATATACTGTACATGCACACTAGGCGTACTTGAAGTGAACAGCGAGGCCACTGATAAATGACGGAGCGGGTTCAGCCGTGCTAAAATCACAAGTCCCGCATTTTTTCGCTTAAACGCTTAAAAATCAAATTTGTGTATCTGAAGGAAAAATAACAGGTGTACGTTAATACCACGCTCTAGCGAATAGTACACACGCAGGACATGCATCTGCGTAACTAAATCGAATTTTCACTGAAAAACTGCGTTTTATCCACAGACTGAAAAATTCACAACACGATTTTCTCGAAAAAAAATCACTTAATTTGGCAAAAAGTTAATTATCACTGCCCGATGCTTAAAATCAGAATTACGTCCCTTGCATGCACTAGAGAGTAATACTGACCCTGCAACACTCCCAAGACACGAATATTCGAATTTTCACCAAAAGTCAGATTCTAGCCCTAGCTGGACTTAGAAATTTTCCACCTAAGTTTTCCCACAAAATTTTCTTAAGTCTAAAAAATATGTAAATTCTACCGTCCTAATGGTAAATCTATAAAACATTACTCGCATCGACAAGGAAATCCTAATGATACCTGGATCGTACCCGTGATCCGCGACTACGAATTAATCAAAGTTAAACGACTTTTCTGACATGGATTTAGACGAAATTCTACCCCAAAATACACTTAGAATTTTTCCACGAAATCGGTCAAACAGTTACAACAAAATTACTATCACTTAACAACGTAACTCACTCACCGTACCGAGAGCGACCGACATGAAGTACTAAGTCCAGAGGATTAACTACGCTCTAGAAGACACTTCTCTGACTTAGACTAATTTCAGTTGGGATAGAAATAATAATTGTACGGACTTAGCCTAATTTTCAGGGAAGAACACTTTACACTCGGGGAATTTATAATACAGAGGAACTGAAATTGGAGGGAATCTTTAACATCTAGAAAAACACAAATATGGGGGAAATATGTTATTTAAATTTAACTACACTAAATTAAAGAGTCACTCGACTTAATCCTATAATCGCTCCTACCGGCTCGCCGTACCGCGCCTAGCCTAGGGGCCTCGACCACCCAGATTCTAACAAAGCAGCACGCTGCTTTCGGCAACAATTAGACTAGAAATGACTCAACCTCCACTAAGTGTGCGATCACTTAGTCGTTGAATCGGTGTTAGGTTGTATACTAGCCCGTCCCTCAGCAGCCTCAACCAACTTCACGAATTTACCGTTTTTCCTTGCGTTTTGGGTCGTCTAACAACGCCCTCGGATAAATCTTCTGGCGTCCCACAGATAAATCCGCCCATACAGTCCACAAGGAACTGCTGTTGAGAGTATGGTGGCTTCCAACACCTCTGAATCAATTGCAATGGGTCGAGTAAGATACCCAGTCCAATCAGTTTGGAGCGTTCTCCTTACCCAATAAACCTTAACAGCCTAATTTACTACCTAATCCTTAATCATATCAGCCCCTCAGGACCCCAAAATTCGCCAACCTCACTCAATCGCACTGTTGTGGGGTGAACCGCTAATCCTGGTTCGTGGGCCCATGGCTGGCCTCCCTACCACCTACACACGTGTTCGAATGGCTAAACGCATGAGCTTTTCAACAATTTCTAACATAATTGGTGAAACAACCACTGTGCACCACTGTAACACGGGACGCAACCATTGTAGCCCTGGACCATATTGGCTCTATTTTGTCCTTTACGTGCCCGTAGTTATATTTACTTAAACTTAATTCCAAGGGACCCCAGAGTAAACTCTAGCCGAGTCCCATGCCACGTGGTCTTAGCCGCTCGATCGGCTAAGATTCTACAGCCCCCGTGACGTCGTACTAGACCTCTAGCAAACTCAAGGCTCTACTTCTGCTGCCACCACCAGACCATTAATCCAAAAACGTCAGTTAATCAGGGTCTGGAGCAATTAATGAATCATTAAAACCTTGGGGCTTAATCCCCAAATTACTTGGAAAAGGAGGGATGAATTTACCTTAAGTGAGGGAATACCGAAAACAATTGCATAGATGATATCTTAAACTTTGCTAGGCTTGTGGCCCAAATAAACCCGTAACTCGTGGAGACCACCTGACAAAGACATGCAAAAACATTCATGGAAATAATAAAATACAGAGAACAAGCTAATCATATATTTTTGCAATTCTAAGCAACTACTAATAAATATCACTCCCTATTGAGGCAAAAGTGAATTATTTCCCTATACAAAAACGTAGCAACTATACCTTTTCTCTGAAACCACCTGATGGAATGCTGATTTCTTTGGAGAGGTGAGAGTAGAACTACCTCCCCAGTTGCTGACCGAGCCCACACTCTGACCCGCCTAGCCTTCCTCACAGCTAGTGAGAGCTAGAGGGTATTCCTCCGCCAGGTTTACTAAGATTACTAAGCAGGGTTAAAATTGAACAACTAATCTCTTTTGTACTTAACAACCCAGATGGTTGAACTCTTTTAAACTGAAGGTAATTGTACAGGCATCTTAGGGAGAGGCTATTTCTAATTATAGTATTAGCTAGTGATCTGAATTTGAACATTGTGAATTACTAAATATTGCGAGTTTTGGTGACCCCCTTGACCCAGGGTGGTCAAGATTCTTATGCCAAGCAAATTAGTCCCCTCCTACTCTACATGACGACACTATGTTTGATGATATACGAACCCTGATCTCAACATTCATTCTACATACATGTAAACCTAACATACCTACATAGCCACATTAGTTATTACTGTATTTACTGTGATTGTTAAATAATTCATTACATGTTGCTTTAAAACAAAGGTGACGGCCATCTTGTATTCTAACGTGTTAATCCCAGGAGAGATGACCCATGTTCCCAAGTCAGGTCAACTACCTTCTGACTCCATATTTTGTACAAGGGCGTATGCCACTTGTGAGGGAATGAAGATTCCCTCAGCTAGTTTTCCTAGTTTTCTAGATTAGGCTAGTTGCTCTAGGGACTCTTGTCAAGAAGTTTTCAAACTAACTTACACTTGTGGGGTGTTGGATGAAAGCTCATGCTATGGACTATCATGTAAGACTAGCCAGAAGTCTGTGATTACTCTGAAGAGGGAGTTACAGAATTTTTCCTGTTTCTGTGAAAATAGGATGGGAGTTGAGAATGAAGTAGTGTGAGAGGGTACTTGACTCAAACCGTTAGCAGGGAAAAAGGACAGTGGGGTGAACGTCCCCCCCCCACCATGTGAGACATCGCGCCAGTCCTAGGCCTCCCCCTCCTTGTGACGTCACAGGACGCCTCAGGGTGAGGGCGTCTGTGATTGGTAGCGGCACCTCTGCTCCTAGCTGAGTTTTGGCGCGAGCAGCTGTTATTGGTAACGGCACGAGAGAACAGTGCCGGCTTAGTGCTGATTGGTCAACATAGGTAGGGGGGAGAGATGGGCATTTCGAGTTTTCTCTAGCCGCCAAAGAGGCAGTCTGAGCTGGGCGTCAAGAGTGGGAAGGTGACTTTGGGTGGAGGTGGCAGCCTGCCACCTCCACCCCCATTAATCACTGTGTGATCTTGATTACTCATCGTGCATGGCACTCCTGCCATCCTGGGTTGTGTCAAGGCCCTATTTGCGTGAAATTGGGGCCGAGGAGTACGGTAGGAACAGTATAAAAAACTAAGAGGCAGTTACAGTGTTCACCCATGAGGCAGCTGGCAGGCCTCATGGTGTATCAGATTGATCTCTCACATCGGGTCTGAGTATCCTGTCTAGTGTTAATGGACAATTGGTGGAATATAGGCAGTGTAATTGTGGTGATATTACAGGCCCCTGTTGGACTTTGAATTCCACCTTGTTGGGTCTGCCATGTGGTGACGCCGCCGGCCATTGTCACTCCAATGTACGAGCGAGGCATGCTCTGTTTTAATGGGGGTGTTTGATGGTTCTCCCATCCCCATTATGTATGCCTGTGGGTGCTGGCCAGGCCAGCCTGAGGCATCCCATGTGCGCACTACCCATGCGTCGGCCACCTTGGCCAGCCGCCTGGGTGGCCAACCCCCCAGGCCACCCCCACGCCGCCCGCCCCGGGCCGCGCCACCCCGCGTGCCCGCTCAGCTCGGGTGGGCCCTGTGACGTCACGCGCTACCCGTGGCCACCCCACCTTACGCCCACACTGTGGCCACATGCCTTGGTCATCCCACTTGGCCACCTTCCCTGGACATTCTAGGGCCACACCTAGTCGATGCACGAGGAGCGAGCTAGGTGTTCTACAGCCAGAGGGGTAGTGACCAGGGAAATGATTGTTGAGGATATGAGTAAACGTGAGTACAATAATCATAGTGTAACAGTGTCTCAGGACTAGTGGAAATTCCGGTAAAAGCTGTGTTGTCCCATAGCCCTGCCAGGCTAGGGAAGCAGCTGAGAGACAGCTGTCTGTAGCACGTCCAGGTGACTGGTTGGGCGGTACCTGGAGATGGATGTTGTACACGGTACCACACTGTAGATATATAGTTATATATAAGTGTGTAGACTGACTCGAGTATGTAACTGGTCAGTGTAGAGATTTACCATATAAATGATCCAGTCTGTCGATTCTATATAATCGTTCAGACTGGATTAATGCCATAGTACAGCATGTTAATTATATCATTGCAGAGGTAGGCAGGCCAGAGTTGCAGGGATGTCAGTGGATATCCTGAGGTCTGTGTAGTTAGGGATACATTTATCTGTTGATATAATTTTCATTGATTATGTGAATGCCATTTCTATGTGTTCATTTGCATGTTTCTATGTACTGTGTTGTGTGGTGAGTCAGTAGATGAGATTGCTGACTGATTGCCTAATGATGTCATTAGCATGTGGGGTATGCTGACGGCATCATTATGCTGTAGGTTTGTGCAGTGTTGTTATCAGGTATACAATATTACTGCCCTAGGAACTGTGTTGAGGCTTTAAGGGGCTTCTTTGATTATTCAGGGGAATTCACAGTACTTAATGAGAGCAAGCAATTGATTTGTTAATTGCCTAATTAAGAGAATTAGTACCAGCTGTCCGCGTAGCAACGGTGCTTTATATTAACGTAAATTGTCTTGCTGAAGTAGTCCCTTGCAATGGTTGCAAGATAAGGGGGGGCAGTAATATTGGTATACTCTTGTTGTTGCACAACCGTGTGTCATTATTGTGTGGGCACAGTAATTAACGAGTTGCAGTAGCCGCAACCGTATGTGGGCAGTGCATTTGTGCTGTTGCATGCCATTGTAGTGTGACCTATGTAACACTGGGGTTACTTTGTTTCTTTAAGTTGTGTTGAGGACTTAAGGATTCAGTGAGTTAATTAAACGGGTAATTAACTGGATAAGGGGTGCACATTTATTGTTGAGTGAGTGAGTGCTGTTATTGGAGAACAGTGTTGAGCTTGAGTGAGATAAGTTTCGGGTGCAATTAATTGTCTGTGTAACAACTAATTGACCACTCTAGCTAATTATGTAATTAGCATTCTCATCATGAATTCACGTAGTGGGAGAGGATCTGTCAGAGTCTGTCAGTATTTGTGTTAACGTAATTTGATCGAGACTAATTACCTATCTGGGGTATAGCAATTAGTGGCTCATGATAATTAGTGGAGTAATTAACATCTGGAGTCTTGAGAACTCAGATAACTCGGTAAAGCGAGGTCATGGAGCTAACATAAATCGTTATATTAATCATATCCTGTCTGAGGACAGTGGATTAAGATGCACTTATGTTAATTAGGGGTAATTAACTCCTCTCCCGTGAATTCACAGTGTTTGATGAGACCTGCTTAGGCAGTGCGGAGTGAGACGTATTTATGTATGATTAATTATCGGTCCTGGTGACAGTTAATTAATTGCTCAGTTAATTAGGGTAATTAACACTCATTAAAGTAAATTTTGACACAGACTGTTGAGAAGCAGCCAAGTTAGGGTAGGCTTAGTTAACGTAACTCAATTGGGATGTAATTAGTGGTCCGTTTGACCTTTATTATGAATTACTCACTGAATACTTGCAAGGAGTCAAGTGTGATGTAATATAAGAGAGTTTTGAGTTATTGTTAACAAGATGACTTGTGTTAAGAGAGACAAGTGTTGATGATTAACGTAGAGTACCATCCTGTTGTTGTCTAAGAGAGACAATTGTTTGTGATTAACGTAGTACTTTGTTGCTGACTGCTGTGATCAGTCAATTAACGTAATTAATCGCATAATCAATTTTGTAACTGATTATGGCAATTTCTTTTGGTTATCGTCTGGTGACGAGAATAAAGTAACTTAAGGATTACTGGAGCTGTGTCCTAGAATCCCACCTTGCCTGACTTTGTTTACTGTTTACAGTGCAGCTCCTTGCAGGGGGTTGCAAAGAGTGTTCACATTAGGTTGTGATAGGGAGAGTCACTGTTGGACTAACCGCCTAGTTACGGGGGTCACTCCTGTTATGGAAGGAGGACCCTTAAGATTGTGATTATAGTATCTGTTACCATGAAGCCGTGACAATATTGATTACAAGCTTGTGTTATTAGTGGGCATCCGTCATTGTTCAGTTAGTTCACTGGTCAGCCCAAAGTGTCAGCAAGATGGAGACTGCTGTCATTTCTCGAGGGGCTGTTGAATTGCTGTGTTGAAATTGCCACTGGATGGACATTAGAGTAACGAGGCACTCTGTAGTGTAACTTAGTCTGTGATATTTTTTTTGATTTGCAGTATTGCGCCGTCAGTGGGCGCAATACTGTGTTCAGGTTAGTTCAGTATGCAGCCTCACAGTAAGGGTTGCTATTTAGCTGTTTGTTATCGTGCTACTGGATGAACATTAACGTAACGTAAACTCGCTAATGTAGTAGTTTAGTCTCTTGTTATTAATAAATTGTTATTTTATAGAAAACGGTCTTTGATGTCAACCCTTCAACCATTCTTTTCCACCCATGTTCTGCTTTATACGACTGAATGTTGATGTGATCTTTATATATGACAGCTGTTCTTGGGAATTCGAATTCCAATTCATAGCGCCACATCAAATATAAATATTTGATTGTGAGAACCCGTCGGTTACCCTTTATTAGTTTTAACGTCCTGTTTAACTAGGAGGAACCAGCGGCCTTTGTGGACAGGTTTTCACCTCTAGTGGTGGAGGCCTGGCGGTTTGCTCCCGCTTTTCCTTTTTCTATTGGACTCATGCTTAACTGCCGTGAGCAGCCTTTAAACTTGTAGTCCTCCTCCTAAGGGAGGTAGGCGTAGAAAAAAATCTCACACCACTGCCTCCCATACAATTACTTATTTTAAAACAGCTTCAGCTGTTACAATGGGTACAGTGATGTGTACAGTGATGGGTACAATGATGGATACAGTGATGGGTACAGTAATGGGTGCAGTGATGGTACAGTGATGGGTACAGTGATGGGTACAGTGATGGGTGCAGTGATGGTACAGTGATGGATACAGTGATGGGTACAGTAATGGGTGCAGTGATGGTACAGTGATGGGTACAGTGATGGGTGCAGTGATGGTACAATGATGGATACAGTGATGGGTACAGTAATGGGTGCAGTGATGGTACAGTGATGGGTACAGTGATGGGTGCAGTGATGGTACAGTGATGGGTACAGTGATGGGTACAATGATGGATACAGTGATGGGTACAGTAATGGGTGCAGTGATGGTACAGTGATGGGTACAGTGATGGGTACAGTAATGGGTACAGTGATGGGAACAGTAATGGTACAGTGATGGGTACAGTGATGGTACTGTGATGGGTACAGTAATGGTACGGTGATGGGTACAGTGATGGTACAGTGATCTATCTTGAGATGATTTCGGGGCTTAGTGTCCCCGCGGCCCGGTCTTCAACCAGGCCTCCACCCCCAGGAAGCTTCCTGTGACAGCTGACTAACTCCCAGGTATCTATTTACTGCTTGGTAACAGGGCCATCAGAGTGAAAGAAACTCTGCCCATTGTTTCTCGCCGGCGCCCGGGATCGAATCCGAAACCACAGGATCACGCGTACAGTGTTCTGCCGCTCAGCCACCGGTGATGGGTACAGTGATGATACAGTAATTGGTACAGTGACGAGAACAGCTTTAACCGCTGTTTCTCTGTGCACTGAAATAATTCCTAAATTGTAGATATCATAACTGGTCCTCTCACCACTAGGCCACAACTCAACATGAATTTACGGAAAAACTTGCGAAACCTGTACATCTTTTCCTAATTACGCCAGCTTTTATAAATATAATAAACGGTTTACGAGCTCAGTAACATCACAACCCCCAAGGTTATTATTTTCACAAAGCACCTCGTGGTGCCTCGCAGCTCGTGAACTGTTCAATTAAAGTAAACGAAGCTGCTATAATTAAAGAGAGATATATAGGTTTCGGAAGTGGTTGGTTAAATTCTTGAATCCTGACCTATTAAGCGATAACTTTTAAAAGATAGCAACATAACAAATAACTGAATGCTGCAAAAATAGGTTAATACATCTTTAAAGACAACCAACATAAACAAATTACACCATAAACTGAGGTAATTTACACCCTGCAGGCAAACACGTCAAAGAGACTCAGGAGCTATAGTCTGGATCACAGCTCCTTTGACCACTCAACCAATGTAACATTGGATCTGATCATTATACGATTAAAAATATTTCAGCGAGGGAGAGAGAAAGAGAAGGAGAGAGTGAGTGAGTGAGAGGGAGAGAGAAACATAGTGGAGTTCTAGTGAACTAACTAACTTGACTACGACTGTCCTAGATAGAAGCTGAGGTCTGGCACGATATGAACATTACAACATTGAGGTTTTGTTTCAAACATTCATCCCATGAACGAAGGGTACAGAGTCAGGCACAGGAAGAAGTAAATATAGAGACAACTAGTAGAGGAAGATATATAACTAGGGAAGGTTGGTAGAAAACTAGAGTAGGTTGGTAGACAACTAGGGAAGGTTGGTAGACAACTAGGGAAGGTTGGTAGACAACTAGAGTAGGTTAGTACAGACAACTTGATGAGGTAAAGAAAGAGAGAGAAAGTAGAGGTACTAAAAACATTGAAGACCTTACCGTCTGACAACTTTCTTCTGCGAATACTGCAAGAAGCTGTAGAAAGCCCTTCATCGATCAGTAGCACTAAACTTAAAATAATCACCGTCGAGAGGTGAGCTGCCTAACAGCTGGACGACGGTTGATGGGGTATTGACACACTAGGGGACACACAGGAGGCGATGAATACAACCTAGTGTAATATTCACATGCTGCACAGTATATAAAGGAATACAATAAGGTAAACTAGTGGAGCCGCTTAACAAATAAGGCTTGTAAACAAACACCAACATTGCTTTAATGTAAGGAAATTATGCATCATGAAACTGATGTTCTCCATCAGGATGACAACAATAATACTAGTCAAAGAAATATATGTAAATTGCATATATCTTGACTGCCTGAACACTGTACGACATAAGAGGCAATATTTGAGAAATTAAAAACGTTATCTTCAATAAAAGGTTATCCTTGATAAAAGGCTATCTTTGATCAATAATTATCTTCAATATAAGGTTATCTTCACTAAAAGGTTATCTTCAGTAAGAGGTTATCTTCAATAAAAGGTTTTCTTCAATAAAAGGTTATCTTCAATAAAAGGTTTTATTCAATAAAAGATTATCTTCAATAAAAGGTTATCTTCAATAAAAACTTATCTTCAAAGTTATCTAGACATTGAATGAACGTCCGTTATCGACGTTGATTCAATGTCGATAACTATTCAATGTACTTATGAACGCCATTGCAAATATTGATTTTCCGGAAGGAACACAACAAGTGGGATATGCAGATGATGTCCTAATACAAGCTCCCACCTTGGGAAAAATTGAACAGTCCATTGAACTCCTCGGAAGGAAATGTATTGAACTCGGTTTCACTCTCTCCACAAACAAGACGAAGGCATACTCCCATCACAAGCGGAGAGCAAATGAAGAACTGCAAATTAATGGTGTAACACTTGAATGGGTTGACCACTATCGGTACCTTGGCGTCACTGTCGTCTCTAACAAGGGAAAGAAAGAGGAGCTCAATCAACTCATAGGAACATGCAAAAGTCGACTCAGGGCACTGAAAGCTATGACCTGGAATGGACATGAAACCTCTATTGCCGTGCTCAAAATGATGTACACAGCCTATGTGCGCTCCGTCATAGACTATGCCGCACCAGTACTGTGCACCTACTCCCAAAGCGATATGAAAAGGCTCGAAAGCATTCAAAATGAAGCCATGACAATCATTCTTGGAGTCCCAAGAACTGCCAAAACGTCTAATCTACGAGAGGAGTTGTCCCTTCCCAGTATTAAAAGCAGAATTCAGGAGCTGAATGCTAAGCTTGCAATTAGGATAGCCAAAGATCCCCATTACAATGATATTGCCAAGAAAAAACTGAGCTCTGTGCTACTTTCAGGGGGAAACAGGAGAAGCAAAAAATGGAATCACAGAGCAGTCTGTTACCTTGAAGTGCTTCACCTGCTTGAGCAAGCCCGTGAGCTCCTGCCTATAGAGAGGTTACCTCCCTGGGAGGATGACTCGTGCAAGATCATCTTCAATGAAATGGCAATGAAAAAATCCAACATGATACCACAAGAAATGAGGCACAAGTATCTCGAGGACATTTATAAAGAAGCCGGAGATGAATTAGATCAAATCTACACTGACGGGTCATCTAATCCTATCAATGGCAGGGCTGGTGCAGCATACACGGTAATCAAGGATAATACCTTCCAACGCAGAAATGAAGAAAAAGCACGTATTGAGAACTATGCCTCTTCAACGCAAGCAGAGCTAACTGCCATTGTTATGGCGTTAAGGTTTCTTGAACGGAACACTAATGGTGCAGTGATTTGCACCGATTCAAAAGCAGCACTGCAAAGCCTAAGTAAAAATCAGGCAGAAAATCTTGCAATAGTCGCTGAAATCAAGAGAGCTGTGAGAGTACTTACCAACCAGGGAAGAGTCATCAAGTTTCTGTGGATCCCCTCCCATGTTGGAATATGTGGGAATGAACGAGCAGATGTGCTGGCTGCTGAAGGCGCTGAAGGAGACCATATTGAATACTTCATACCCAAGACTCAACTACAAATTAGAGGTATTATCAGGCAACATCACCGTGACAAGGTAACTGAGGAAAGGAGGATAGAAGCACAAACCAGTGAATCTGTACGATGGTACAACATGGTTGCAGCTGGCAATCCCAATCAGTATGGCCGAAGAGGAGGACGACGAGGGAGAGAATCTGTAATAGCGAGAATCCGTCTTGGATACAAATATCCATGGAGATTTGGAATGGAAACAACAGTTGATCAGCGAAGTTGCAGAATCTGTGGTGAGAGTGATGGACACCGCCTTGACCACTATCTACTTGAATGTGAACACCTGAGAGACATTAGGAATAACTGTAGAATAATAAACCCCACATTGTTTGAGTTAGGAAAACACTTTTTGTCAAATGTTGATACTGTTCTTAAAAGATTTCCCCATTTTGCACCCGCAAGATAACGTAAGCTTTTAAGGGTTGATAAATGTTAATCTTCTTATTTGAGGAGCTGTTCACTTGAGACAGTTAAGCAAGTCCCAGCTGTGTCTGGGTACAAGTGACAGGATGAACAACCCAGCGGGTTTTCTTCCTATTGGGGAGTGTTGTACATTCTGCTATGGCGGTATGTTCACTCACAAGATGAGTGGCGCTGCCCAATAAACTCGCCCCTCGGGGCAAAATTTAAAATTTAATGTCGCTAGGCAGGCAAATTGGCTGCCTAGACTCCAGTCATGGGTGTGTTTCCCAGTATGGAAGGGTGCGCCAGAGAGCAGTTACACGACACAACAGTCCCCCTTGATCACTTGCTCTGAGTTTAATACCAAATACCTGAACATTTCCAGTCTTACATTTTGACGCCTTTGCCTGTGTTGAAATTATATGTAAATGTCCCATATATATATGCTTGTCTAAAACATTTCCCTTCAAAATAATTGTTCATTGACATATTCATTACATCCTCTAAGGCTATTTCCATAATTGTGAGTAATGTAATACTTTCCTTGAACATTATAATTAATGATATTTGATTCTATTCACTGATTCTATTTCATTAATTTCTTCTCCTTGTGCAGACGTGTTTTGTGTGTTTTCATCCCTTTATAACGTTATTTTCACGCCACATCATACAACTAAATTCACTCACTCCATTAATACAATATCTCTTTTATCCTGACTCTAGGGATACAGTATAATACATTACGATGCTTATTCAAAATAATGTATGTGTAAACAAACATAAGAGTGGTGTACACGTGAAGGGACAGGTGTTACAGGAGCCGTGTTACAGGAGCCATGTTACACTGTTACACTTAGTGTTCCGGGTCACCTCACTACATGACTGACAGCTCCAGCACCGCTAACTACATGACTGACAGCTCCAGCACCGCTAACTACATGACTGACAGCTCCAGCACCACTAACTACATGACTGACAGCTGCAGCACCACTAACTACATGACTGACAGCTGCAGCACCGCTAACTACATGACTGACAGCTCCAGCACCGCTAACTACATGACTGACAGCTCCAGCACCACTAACTACATGACTGACAGCTGCAGCACCACTAACTACATGACTGACAGCTCCAGCACCGCTAACTACATGACTGACAGCTCCAGCACCACTAACTACATGACTGACAGCTCCAGCACCACTAACTACATGACTGACAGCTGCAGCACCACTAACTACATGACTGACAGCTCCAGCACCGCTAACTACATGACTGACAGCTGCAGCACCGCTAACTACATGACTGACAGCTCCAGCACCGCTAACTACATGACTGACAGCTCCAGCACCACTAACTACATGACTGACAGCTGCAGCACCGCTAACTACATGACTGACAGCTCCAGCACCACTAACTACATGACTGACAGCTCCAGCACCGCTAACTACATGACTGACAGCTGCAGCACCGCTAACTACATGACTGACAGCTCCAGCACCACTAACTACATGACTGACAGCTCCAGCACCACTAACTACATGACTGACAGCTGCAGCACCGCTAACTACATGACTGACAGCTGCAGCACCGCTAACTACATGACTGACAGCTCCAGCACCGCTAACTACATGACTGACAGCTCCAGCACCACTAACTACATGACTGACAGCTCCAGCACCACTAACTACATGACTGACAGCTGCAGCACCACTAACTACATGACTGACAGCTCCAGCACCGCTAACTACATGACTGACAGCTCCAGCACCGCTAACTACATGACTGACAGCTCCAGCACCGCTAACTACATGACTGACAGCTCCAGCACCACTAACTACATGACTGACAGCTCCAGCACCACTAACTACATGACTGACAGCTGCAGCACCACTAACTACATGACTGACAGCTGCAGCACCGCTAACTACATGACTGACAGCTCCAGCACCACTAACTACATGACTGACAGCTCCAGCACCACTAACTACATGACTGACAGCTGCAGCACCACTAACTACATGACTGACAGCTCCAGCACCACTAACTACATGACTGACAGCTGCAGCACCACTAACTACATGACTGACAGCTCCAGCACCACTAACTACATGACTGACAGCTGCAGCACCACTAACTACATGACTGACAGCTCCAGCACCACTAATTACATGACTGACAGCTCCAGCACCACTAACTACATGACTGACAGCTGCAGCACCGCTAACTACATGACTGACAGCTGCAGCACCACTAACTACATGACTGACAGCTCCAGCACCACTAACTACATGACTGACAGCTCCAGCACCACTAACTACATGACTGACAGCTGCAGCACCGCTAACTACATGACTGACAGCTGCAGCACCGCTAACTACATGACTGACAGCTGCAGCACCACTAACTACATGACTGACAGCTGCAGCACCACTAACTACATGACTGACAGCTCCAGCACCACTAACTACATGACTGACAGCTGCAGCACCACTAACTACATGACTGACAGCTGCAGCACCACTAACTACATGACTGACAGCTCCAGCACCACTAACTACATGACTGACAGCTCCAGCACCACTAACTACATGACTGACAGCTGCAGCACCACTAACTACATGACTGACAGCTGCAGCACCACTAACTACATGACTGACAGCTGCAGCACCACTAACTACATGACTGACAGCTGCAGCACCGCTAACTACATGACTGACAGCTCCAGCACCACTAACTACATGACTGACAGCTGCAGCACCACTAACTACATGACTGACAGCTGCAGCACTGCTAACTACATGACTGACAGCTGCAGCACCACTAACTACATGACTGACAGCTGCAGCACCACTAACTACATGACTGACAGCTGCAGCACCACTAACTACATGACTGACAGCTGCAGCACCGCTAACTACATGACTGACAGCTGCAGCACCACTAACTACATGACTGACAGCTCCAGCACCACTAACTACATGACTGACAGCTGCAGCACCGCTAACTACATGACTGACAGCTCCAGCACCACTAACTACATGACTGACAGCTGCAGCACCACTAACTACATGACTGACAGCTGCAGCACTGCTAACTACATGACTGACAGCTGCAGCACCACTAACTACATGACTGACAGCTGCAGCACCACTAACTACATGACTGACAGCTGCAGCACCACTAACTACATGACTGACAGCTGCAGCACCGCTAACTACATGACTGACAGCTGCAGCACCGCTAACTACATGACTGACAGCTGCAGCACCACTACACAACTCTCTCAATACACACATTATATAATTATCTTAGTATAAACAAATAACAAAAATTAATAACCACAAAAACACAACAAAGTAATAAATACATAAACCTATAACACAATAATCATGGAAGGTTAGGTTAGGTTGGGTTATAAGGTTCGTAACTTTGAGCGCTCTTCAACCTATTAACATATACTCACACACACAAGCACGCTCCTACTAAGATTTCCCAACGTCAAGAAACTGATGTACTAAAGTCCCCTTATCTTAACCTATCAGAGGACCCAAAACAGAAAACGGGACAGAATGTCAATTTCGCGAGCCGCTACCACTTTCTAGTTCGACGATTTTTAGCCTTAGGGAGAGGAAGGGGAGGGAATTATCAGGAGAAAGCGCCAAGTCATTACGACTATATAGCCCTGGGAAGGGGTCAGGATAAGGAATTGTGATGGGACGGGGGGTAGGAATGGTGCCCAACCACTTGGTCGGTCGGGGATTGAACGTCGACCAGCATGAAGCGAGACCGTCGCTCTACCGTCCAGCCCAAGTGGTTGGGGGACCTTAGAGGCCTTAGGGAGAGTATACGTCAAAATGCGACGTTCTATTAGGAAGACAAGTTGCACTCTCGCACGCACGCACGCACGCACACACACACACACACACACACACACACACACACACACACACACACACACACACACACACACACACACACACACACACACACACACACACACACACACACACACACACACACACACACACACACACACACACACACACACACAGCCAGCCGTGCAGGGAGGGTCGCTGGGGTCAAGCGCTACAATAATCGCCAATATTTTTGGGTTAATTAAGGCTACAGTGACAGATCACAGATCTAGGAGTATCACAAAGCGTATAACCACCGTGACTAGGAAAGAAAAATACCGTGCTATCACTAGAACTTGGTGTTAAACAGTGAATTCACCAGACAGGCCACGTGGGAGGGCCCACGAGGCTTTGTTTACATATTGGGTGAAGTGATCAGTGGTACAGTGAAATGGTGATCTGTAACACAACAGACACACTGATACAGTGACTGACTCCAGAGATTTGTGTTAGATAGAGAAGAACCGCCATCATCGATCTACTGGATTAGTGAATCACCACGTGGGAGTCGACGACAGAGCACTTCGTCATCCAGCATCGTAATTATTCACCTGGTTGTGTGAGCGGGAGGCTGACAGGTAGGTGCCCCTCTCTGCTCAATTCTTCAGGTGTACAGAGGTAAAATATTAACAAATTCGTGTTCAGTATATCAGATACATTTATAATATCAAAGTGGCTCATTTTGGGTAACGATTGACATTTTACGGGACCCCAGTAACACACGCACACACACACACACACATGCACGCACACGTACGTTTGCAAGCACACACGCACGCACACGCAAAAACAAATACAAGCACACACACACGCACACACACATACGTCCAGTCAGGCTAGAAGGGATTAACACCTTTCGTGGAAAGGGGATAAAACCTCACTCATAATCCACCCCCTCTCTTACCCTTTCTCTTACCCCCTCTCTTACCTGCCGTAATCTACAGACAACACCACACCTCCTCTTAACCCCCATCCCACGCGCACACACGCACACACACGTTCTCTCTCTCTCTCTCTCTCTCTCGCTCTCTCTCTCTCTCTCTCTCTCTCTCTCTCTCTCTCTCTCTCTCTCTCTCTCTCTCTCTCTCTCTCTCTCTCTCTCTCTCTCTCTCTCTCTCTCTCTCTCTCTCTCCTGATCTCTCTCTTGCTCTCTCTCTCTTGCTCTCTCTCTCTCTCTTGCTCTCTCTCTCTCTCTTGCTCTCTCTCTTGCTCTCTCTCTCTCTCTCTCTTGCTCTCTCTCTTGCTCTCTCTCTCTCTCTTGCTCTCTCTCTCTCTCTTGCTCTCTCTCTCTCTCTTGCTCTCTCTCTCTCTCTTGCTCTCTCTCTTGACAAGAGGAAAAATGGCAGGAGGATGCAACAGGGACACAGGAAACACCCAGAGTGACCAAACGAAGGAAATGTTAACCCAAGTTCTGGAGGAATTCAGGAGGGAGATGCATGAAATGAGGATTACAATTAACAATCTGCAAAGTGACCTGACATCAGCAAGGGAGGAGATCAAATCCCTCACACAGAAAAATAAAGAGACCGAGCATCAGATTATCATCCAAAGGGAAGGTGGGAATGTTACATTGGCAGGAAATGCCTCTGTACCTGAAACATTTGCGGACATACAGAAAAAGAGCTCAGAAGCAATGGCCACAGTGAGGGAGGTAGCCATGCAAGCTGCTACCTCACAGGAAGCAGCAAGGTGCACCACTCAGCTGCTGGAGAGAAAAAAATCAGTGGTAGTTGTAGGCATCAAAGAACAGGAAGGATCCAACAGGCAAGAATGGAATAGCAAGGATAGAGAGGTAGTACATGGGCTACTGAAGGGGTTACAGATGGAAGGGGCTGAACAAAACATTGAGAAGGTTTTCAGGTTGGGCTGGTACAACAAGGACAAAAACCGACTTGTAAAGGTGGTGTTTACAAACGAAACCACGAAGGAGGATATTCTCGAAAGGAAGAGTCGTCTGCAGCATGTGGAGGGATACAAAAAAGTATTCCTGCAGAGGGACGGGATGAAGGAGGAGAGACCCAGGGCAGCAGAGGCAAGGAGAAAGCGCAGGGAGAGAGGAGCAAACCAGGAAATCACAGCCCCCAACACAACAGTCCTAGAGACAAGAGGGGAACCCAAGACCAGCATCCCAGCAACACCAGAGGGGAGGGTAACACCCCCACCCCCCTATGCATAGAAACCCTCCCTTCCCCTCACCCTACCTGCCCCCACCCAACCCTCCCTCACCCCCACCCCATTCTGACCCTGTCACCCCTTCCCCATTCCCGTCATGTCCCCCTTCCCACCTTTCCCCCCCTGTCTCCCCTCCCCATTCATCCCATACCCTCCCTATCCCTCCTCCCCCCTCACCCAGTATCCTCCATGTCCCCCCTATCTCCTTAACCCACATCCTACCTGCCCCCCCCCTTCCCTTAAACCCCCACCCTGTACCCCAAAATCCTCTGAGACCCTGCAAACCACGTCACAGATCTTCTCACTCACGGAACAGCTTCCTACACCAGCAGAATGCTCGCCAAGAAAGGGACAAGAAAATGAACAGAAGAAAGTGTACTTCAAGGCAATGTACACTAACATAGATGGGATTACAAATAAAACAAGTGAACTCAGAGAATGGGCACTAGAAGAAAACCCAGACATAATAGCACTCACAGAAACAAAGCTAACGAAAACTATAACAAAAGCAGTGTTTCTACAGGGCTACTATGTAGTGAGGAAAGAGAGAGAAGGGAGAGGAGGAGGTGGTGTAGCTTTGCTACTAAGAGAAGGTTGGAGTTTCGAAGAGATGGTAATTCAGAACTGTGAAGGTTTCAGTGACTACATATCAGGCACCATAGCAACTGGAGGACAGAAAATTATAGTAGTAGTCATATATAACCCCCCACCGAATGACAGAAGACCCAGACAGGAATATTATAGAAACAACTTGGCCACCATCAATATAATAGAGAGAGCAGCTTCTGTGGCTAGCAGGAATGGATCCAGACTACTAATCATTGGAGACTTCAACCACGGGAAGATAGATTGGGGGAACAGAGACGCACATGGAGGCCCAGACACATGGAGAGCTAAGCTGATGGATGTGGCAACAAGAAACTTTCTAAGTCAACACGTCAAGGGACCGACAAGAATGAGAGAGGATATACCAGCCTTGCTTGATCTGATATTTACCCTAAATGAGTCAGATATAAGGGAAGTTAAGTTGGAAGCCCCCTTGGGAATGAGTGATCATAGTGTATTGAGCTTTGAGTACCTGGTTGAGCTAGGAATTTTCACCCCCCAAAAAAGAACTGGGAAACAAAGGGCTGGCATACCAAAAAAGGGAAACTATGAGGAGATGAATAAATTCCTATGGGATATACATTGGGACACAGAACTCGGAACCAAGTCCGTACAAGACATGATGGACTATGTCTCCCAAAAATGCCAGGAGGCTGAAAACAGGTTTGTCCTAGTCCGACAGGAAAAAACAGAGAAGCAAAGGAAGAATCCGTGGTTTAATAGGGAATGTATGAAAGCAAAGGAGCTGAACAAAAGGGCATGGAGGAACTTCTGTAATAACTGAGCACCAGAATGTAGAGAGAGATACCAGAGAACCAGGAACATGCATGTTAGTGTGAGAAGAGCAGCTGAGAAAAGGTATGAAAATGATATAGCTAATAAAGCCAAGACCGAACCAAAGCTTCTACACCGTCACATCAGGAGGAAGGCAACAGTGAAGGAACAGGTGATGAAACTTAGGGTGGGCGAGGACAGGTACACAGAGAATGACAAAGAGGTGTGTAGAACTCAACAAAAGGTTCCAGGAGGTCTTTACAATAGAACAGGGAGAAGTCACGGCGCTAGGAGAGGTGGCAGCAAACCAGGTGACCTTGGAAAGGTTTGAAATTACAAGAGATGAGGTCAAGAAGCACCTATTGGAGCTGAATGTGAGAAAATATGTTGGGCCGGACGGAATCTCACCATGGGTATTGAAAGAGTGTGCAGAAGCACTTTGCTTGCCACTCTCCATAGTGTATAGTAGGTCACTGGAGACGGGAGACCTACCAGAAATATGGAAGACTGCTAATGTAGTACCAATATACAAAAAGGGTGACAGACAAGAGGCACTGAACTACAGACTAGTGTCCTTAACTTGTATACCATGCAAGGTGATGGAGAAGATTGTGAGAAAAAAACTAGTAACACATCTGGAGAGAAGAGACTTCGTGACAACCCATCAACATGGGTTCAGAGAGGGTAAATCTTGCCTTACAGGCTTGATAGAATTCTACGATCAGGTGACAAAGATTAAGCAAGAAAGAGAAGGATGGGCGGACTGCATTTTTTTGGACTGTCGGAAAGCCTTTGACACAGTACCCCATAAAAGGTTGATGCATAAGCTGGAGAAACAGGCAGGAGTAACTGGTAGGGCGCTCCAGTGGATAAGGGAGTATCTAAGCAATAGGAAACAGAGAGTTACAGTGAGGGTTGAGACCTCAGAATGGCGTGAAGTCACCAGTGGAATCCCACAGGGCTCTGTGCTTGGACCTATCCTGTTTCTGATATACGTAAATGATCTCCCAGAGGGTATAGACTCTGTTGGAAATTTCCAACACCGAATACAACACTGTTGTATTCTCATTAATTATTACTAATTCTACTAATCATTGTAGTAAGTAAAATTAACCCAACGTAGAATTCACATGTACTAATAATTACATCTGTACAATAGGCTAGAATTCTTACGTCACCCGACGCCAGTATTGCGTCAGATTTCATTGTAATAAACACATTTATGTCCAATGTGCCTGAGAATTGAATTCGATTCTCTATAACAAACGGTGTTCTGTGTGATAATTAATTACAGATAAATTGACCTCCAACTAAAGCCGAATAGAGCGTTAAAGTCATAACAGTTATCTAGTAATAAAAATTAACGTCACACGTGAATGCCCTGGAGAGACTTTAATTCTTCTCCATTATATGTTTACTCTCACTGAACTGGCAAATAATAATATTTAACTCTTCCAAATGATAAACCCGTCCTGACTCGAGCATTTCAAGCACAACCGCGAGAAATGCTAATATCCATGATAATAACTTGGTTAATGAAAGCGAGACGCGGAGCGGGGAGGGAGAGGACGCCAGTGCACGTGTTGAGACGCTCCCTAGCGGACCTCTTCACGTAGTGCTCACGAGGAGACGCCATTACCCATCCATCCGGGTAAACGCTATCCATTCTCCCGAAGAAAGTCGCCACTGTGAGGCGTGAAGAGCCTTGCAGACAATATCTTCACCTGGTGTCAGTGTCATACAAGGAACCTATCAAATCTGATTTTTTGTGACTCCACGTGACCGGCCAGTGAAGCGCGTCATTATCCAGGATAGGCCAAGCCAGAGCCTGGGACGCGAATTTCGGCAAACTTAAACTTACACAGTGCCCATAATAGCTAAGTATCTTATCCTTATTTGATGCATCTGATAGGGTGTAGAATTATAGCTGGGTAGTTTGTCGTGACGACGCATAACAACAACAAATCACAGGTCATTATCCTTCACCCATTATTAATATTAATTTATTGAACATATAAATCCAGTAGTTTAATTAGTTGCTACTGTAAACATTTATTTGGCAGCATGTGAGAAGAATTCTCCTAGCTGCCCACTCCCATGTTATCCAGCTCCTAAGGGTTCTATGCCGAGCCCAGGAGGATTAGAGGAAGCGTCGTGACTCACTTTAAGGAATCGTCATTAAGCTAAGATTCCTTTGTATTCCTCTAATTTATTATTTGTAATTCTTTACATGCAGAACTCTGTTTATTGGATTGACATGTGTTTATTATGATTATTATTATTATATTCATAATCTATGTTCTCATTAATGACAATGATTTCACAATTATTCATAGGATTAGATTATTATATCTCGGATTAGTGAACGAACCACACTAGTTCCTGGACGTACTGAGTTCCAGTAATAACCCCCAATGTAGGTGTTTGAGGTTTGATTCATTTAATTATACAGCCCATTAATTATTTCTATGATCATATTCTCTAGTGTTTTATCCATAGTTACTGGTTCATCTAGGAATTATCAAATGATCATAATTTCTCAGTTTCCCTCTTTACTATAAAAGCGGGTGGTCCTTCGTAATTTAATTTACTACATTAATATTTAAATAATTAGATTCAAGCCCCAAATGTCCCACAGACTCATTCGTCTCAATGTTTGCTGACGACGCCAAAATTATGAGAAGGATTAAGACAGAGGAGGACAGCTTGAGGCTTCAAGAAGACCTGGACAAGCTGCAGGAATGGTCGAACAAATGGCTGTTAGAGTTTAACCCAAGCAAATGTAATGTAATGAAGATAGGGGTAGGAAGCAGGAGGCCAGATACAAGGTATCATTTGGGAGATGAGATACTTCAAGAGTCAGAGAGAGAGAAAGACCTGGGGGTTGATATCACGCCAGACCTGTCCCCTGAAGCTCATATCAAGAGGATAACATCAGCAGCATATGCCAAGTTGGCTAACATAAGAACAGCCTTAAAAACTTGTGTAAGGCATCTTTCAGAACATTATATACCACATATGTCAGACCAATCCTGGAGTATGCGGCTCCAACATTGAGTCCATATCTAGTCAAGCATAAGACTAAACTGGAAAAGGTTCAAAGGTTTGCCACCAGACTAGTACACACGCACTAGGAGACACAGGTGGAAACTGAGTCCCCAAATGAGCCACAGAGATATTAGAAAGAACTTTTTTAGTGTCAGAGTGGTTGACAAATGGAATGCATTAGGAAGTAATGTGGTGGAGGCTGACTCCATACACAGTTTAAGTGTAGATATGATGGAGCCCAATAGGCTCAGGAACCTGTACACCTGTTGATTGACGGTTGAGAGGCGGGACCAAAGAGCCAGAGCTCAACCCCCTCAAGCACTACTAGGTGAGTACAACTAGGTGAGTACACACACACACACACACACACACACACACACACACACACACACACACACACACACACACACACACACACACACACACACACACACACACACACACACACACACACACACACACACACACACAGATACTCATACACAGGGCATTTAGAAACTATAGAAATTACAGGTCACTTGAGAGCAGAGAAAGATACCAGAGCGCCAGGAATGAATATGTCAGGGTGAGAAGTGATGCAGATAGACAATATGAAAATGACATAGCAAGCAAGTCAAAAACTCAACCTAAATTGCTGCACAGCCACATCAAGAGAAAACCAATAGTGAAGGAGCAGATAATGAAACTGATGATAGGGGCAGACAGATTCACTACATACGACAAGGAAGTGTGTGAGGAATTCGATAAGAAATTCCAGGAGGTCTTCACATTAGAGCAAGGAGACGTTCTTAAGATTAGAGAGGGAATAGTTAACCAGGCACCACTGGTTTAGTCTCCGTGGCGTAGTAGTAAGACGCTCGCCTGGCGTTCCGCGACCGCTTTGTCCTGGGTTCGTATCTTGGCTGGGAAGGATTTACTGGGTGCAAATCCTTAACTGTAGCCTCTGTTTAACTCAACAGTAAAATGGTTACTTGGTTGTTAAATGCTTCTTCGCGGGGGTCGTATTCCGGAGAACTTAGGATTAGGGACTTGCCCGAAATGCTACGCGTACTAGTGGCTGAACAAAAATGTGACAACTCTTCTATATATAAATAAAAAAAAGAAAAACTAGAAGAGTTTGGGATTATCAGTGAGGATGTAAGGAAGCTCTTGGTAGAGTTGGATGTGACAAAGGCTATAAGCCCGGATGGAATCTCCCCTTGGATACTAAAGGAAGGAGTAGAAGCACTGTGCTTGACACTCTCCATAGTGTATAAAAAATCACTGGTAACAGGGGAACTGCCAAAAATTTGGAAGAAGGCTAATATAGGCCCGATACACAAGAAGGGGGATAGACAGGAGGCACTGAACTACAGGCCAGTGTCCCTAATTTGCATACCATGCAAGTTAAAGGAGAAGATTGTGCAAAAAAACTAATGGAATATCTGAAGCGGAAGAACTTTGTAACACAGCATCAGCATGGGTTCAAGGATGGTAAGTCCTGCCTCACAGGATTAATTGACCACAACGTCTAAGCAAGAAAGAGAGGGGTGGGCAAACTGCATAATTTTTGGATTGCCAGAAAGCCTTTGACACAGTACCACACAAGAAACTAGTGCAAAAGCTGGAGATGCAGGCAAGAGTGAAAGGGAAGGTACTCCACTGGATAAGGGAATACCTAAGCAACAGAAGATAGCAAGTCACTATGAGGGGTGAGGTCTCAGATTGGCGATACGTCACCAGTGGGGTCCCCCAGGGTTCAGTCCTTGGACCTATACTGTTTCTGATATATGTAAATAATCTCCCAGAGGGTATAGAATCATTTCTCTCATTGTTTGTTGATGATGCAAAAATTATGAGGAGGATTAAGACAGAGGAAGATGTATGAGTATGAGAAGATAGTATGAACCATTCATCCAATACAAATTGAATGAATGGTCCAACAAATGGCTAATAAAGTTCAACCCGAGTAAATGTAAGGTAATTAAACTAGGCGATGGAAACAGGACAGACACATGATACCGAAAGGGAGATGAAGACTTTCATGAAACAGACAAAGAGAAAGATCTAGGAGTTAATATCACACCAAACCTGTCTCCTGAAACCCGCATCAAAAGAATAACATCTGCGGCATATGCGAGGCTGGCTAACATCTGAACTGCCTTCAGGAACCTGTGTAAGGAATCATTCAGAACCTTGTATACCACATATGTAACACCAATCCTGGAGTATGCGGCCCCAGCATGGAACCCGTACCTTGTCAAGCACAAGACGAAGCTGGAAAAAGTTCAGAGGTATGCCACTAGACTAGTCCCAGAACTCAGAAGCGCTACCAAAGGACCAAAGAGCCAGAGGTCAACCCCCACAAGCACAACTATGTGAGTATAACTAGTGAGTACTGTTATGATCTCAGCCTGCACGAGAAACGAGTCTCCCTCCTTGAGAGTTATTCATCAAGCCTGACCTGATTAGAAGGTCTAGCAAATATTGAGGTGATAACACATATGTAAAATAGCTGGTTGGATATAAATAACAATTTAAGATTATGGGCAATGAAGAAGAAAACAGATAAATGACTGGCTAGGAGATGTGGATATTTTGCTGGAGGCATGAGGCTCGCTTCTGGAGGGCTTTGACCTCACTAGAGGCCAGACATAGCAGGGGGAAAGCCGCGCTCCGTTGAGCTCCCGTCAGAAGGGAACCCCTAGTGATATATCTCCAAGAGAAGAGAAGTGTGTAGACGTGCCAGCTGTGGAACTGAGCTGGGAACGTTGTGGTCTCAAGTCGTGGTCGAAGAGGAGAGTATTAAACCGCCCAGAGGCATTACCGGGGGCGTGGCAGCGCCCTGACCAAGCTTCGTCAGAGGGAGGAGCGCCCTCGACTAGACAATCTGTGGTAAGCACGATATACGCCAGTTCATAGTGATTGCTTGTAGTTGGTCGTGTGCCCAGCGACAGTAGCAATGTTTATTGATAAGTTAGACATGTTTTGGTGAGGCAGAAAGCCTAAAATAAGAGAGTGGAGAGGGAGGAACACGGAGCGACATCCGTCTCCTCTGAGCGCTGGCAGGCAACTGAGGGAGCCCGGCTCCTGATGGCTCCTGACCCTCCCAGCGTGAGTGAGGACCGCCGCCGGGCGAGGTGGAGTATGGACCCGCCCAACGGGGGAGTCCACTCTCACTGTATGTAGAGGACAGATAGAGGTTTGAGGCAAACATATTGTGTGATTATTTTTGTTTATGTGTTAAAGGGGAAACATTTTTATTGGAGTGTCGATGGGTTGCAGGTTTGTCTTTGGGGAAGAAGTTGCTGAGAACTTCGAAGCCAGCACAGATGAAGTAGTTGATGAGACTCCAAGGTAGTGGAGGAGAGGATCTCGAGCTGTGAGAAGAAGCAGTGAAGAGGAGTGTCACGTGCTTCTGTAGAGGTGGTGAAGCACCATAGTTGCTCGAGGAAACTTCATGGTGTAGCAGCCAAGAGAGCTGTGGAGGACCCTAGCAGAAGGGTGAAGCACCGTAGTTGCTCAAGGAAACTTCATGATAGCAGCCTGGAGGAGCTGCAGAGGATCCTGGTAGTGAAGCCCGGAAGAACCTGAAGATATCAGGGTAGTGAACTTCCAGAAGTGGAAGGGAAGTTCTGGTGGATTACTTGTAGGGAGTTGATAGTGTTTGGTTGTCATTAGCGTGCAAGGCGCAGCGAGAGGTGAGTGGTTGTTTGCATTCTTATGTCAAGGAGTGTTTTATACTGAAGTTTAGAGTTACAGTCGTAGGCTGGATTACCTACAGATGTATGTGTTCTAGGACTGATAGAGTGATCGATTGATCATTGTTGTATATCAATGAACATTTATACTGATATATGTTATTGCATTCAAATGCTGATTTTCTTTGTACACATTTATAGATACATATATATATTCTCTTGCTGATGGTGCAACAGTGTATGTAGACTTGATCAACTTGAGGAGGTTGATAGTATCAGGTGGTGAACCAGGAGATAGGATACCCCTTGATAAGCTGATGATAGAGTTCTGATGGTGTTGGAGAGCAACCTGATTGTAATATTATAGAGTATAGGATTCATTATTATTATATGTGTGTATGTATCGTGTATGTGCTTTGTCCAGTAAATGTATCCCAATTTGCTGGTGTTTGCCCTTGCCCTAGTGAGGTTTCCCAGGAGGTAGCAAAGAAGGAGAGAGAGAGAGAAAGAACCAAGAACCACTGCTGTGGACAAGGCAGAAGGTAATACTAGTAAGTCATAGGGGATTGAGGAGATCATATCTCATAAGGAGAGAGTGGGGAGTCACAGCGGCTCGAGTGGGTGTGTGCACGTGACAACGAGGCTAAGTGTTGGAGCCGCATCCCCTAAAGGTGTGACGTTGAGCTCCTCTCCAAGAGCCAGAAACGCCAAGGGTGATCTCCTAGTGAGGTATTAGCACTCTACCGAGTTGTGGGTTGGGTTGTCCGTAGAGAAGGATCAACGACGACAACACCAACAAACACTCAAACTATAATAGTACACAGTCTCGCATCGCAGCTGAGTGGACAGTGCTCGGGGGGGTCGTAGTCATAAGGACCTGGGTTCGATTCCCGGAACAGGCGGAAACAAATGGACAGAATTTCTTTCACCCTGATGCACTGTTCATCTAACAGTAAATAAGTACCTGGGAGTTAGATGTGTTGTTAGATGTGTCTTCCTGTTGATGTGTGTGTCTAAGAAATATATATGTTGTAGACTGTGGGGGTTTTCTCTTTTGCTTTCCTAACTGCAATGCATACGTCGCCAATGTACATGTGGCAGACGCTTCACGAAGCTGTCGGAATCAGCAGAGAAAATACGAGAGCAACCGTACAGGGCCCGGGAGCCAGGTCCAGATAGAGTCCTTGAGGGTCTCTTCTTAGACTAGCCTCACATGGTCCTGGTCCACGTTGATCGTTGGAATCTCCTCAATGATTTAACACTTTAAGGGACTCCTAGGGTCCTCATCACATTTATAGTTTAGTGAATATAGGCAACGCGGTGTTGAAGACACCTGGAGCTGAAGGCTTGAGTAATTGATTTGCAGTATTCAGAAGTGGTTCAACGGAAACACCGCATAAATCTTAACAGTAGTTTATTTACTAACTTAACTACTAATACAAAGAGTGCTTGATTTACTTTAGATTGGTGTCAGAAAGGCTATGGTTGCATTAGCAAGACTCTTGACGTCTGGCTAATGGTCTCGGATCCACTCGTGGCGAAACACCTAACTTAACACAGTTGACAGCCAATCATTAACACAGCAACCTAACTGCCGGTATGCAAAGGGATCACAAGAGTTCCAACTGGATACTCGGGTAATGATGATATGCAATGAACACAATGGCACTGTCAATGGGACAGGCAATAACATGCACAATAATAATATCACACAATACTAAATGTGTGGTGTATGTGAAGCTCACATTCACAGACGAGTGTAATGCCGTGATACCACACAGATAAACACGCATACACCGTCGGGTGCCTTCACCTATAACCTGTGACAGGTATGAGTAGGTGAGAACTGTGGTTGATCTCTCAGATCAACACAGACAGACACAATAAAACAATGACAAGATCTTGTACTTACAGGTGGGGTACCTCTCTTATTCACTCACTCACTCAGGCACATTTATGCAAGAACTCGTAGGTGGCCTGATAGCTGGTTTCCTCGTTCTAACGTGAGACCATTGACGACAGGCTTTCCCACAAACCGTACTTGACACAGCGTACTCGCAGGAGGGCGCATTGTATGTCAACAAACACACGCACACACACTTGCTGGCACTGGCGATGAGTAAGGTGGTGATGTCACGTAGTACTGTGAGGGCAGTGGCAGGTGGCTCGAGGCTACCGAGGTTTATTTGAAAATGTCATTACACAAAAAAAGTTACAATATTGATTACATGCAGGGTACAAGGCTGCTTGTCACAAGTTGAACATCTCTTCCAGCTCCTCAGATGGCGGGCAGGAACCGTGGATGCAGTGAGCATTTCCTCTCTGGATTGCCACACTAAGGCGCTGAAAAAGAAAACTGGCAGCTCTAGGGTCTCTAGTTGTTTCAATTAACATAGACCCCAACTCCTTCAAAAAGCTAGCAGCACTTTTACCCCAGGCACCGAGTGTCTCTGAGGCAATGGGGACAAAATTGTAGTGGTGCTCAAGGTCTCTGTATTTACGTGACTTGGCCGCTTATATATATATATATATATATATATATATATATATATATATATATATATATATATATATATATATATATATATATATATATATATATATATATATATATATATATATATATGTGTCGTACCTAATAGCCAGAACGCACTTCTCAGCCTACTATTCAAGGCCCGATTTGCCTAATAAGCCAAGTTTTCATGAATTAATGTTTTTTGGTCTACCTAACCTACCTAACCTAATCTAACCTAGCTTTTTTTGGCTACCTAACCTAACCTTACCTATAAATATAGGTTAGGTTAGGTTAGGTAGGGTTGGTTAGGTTCGGTCATATATATACGTTAATTTTAACTCCAATAAAATAAAATTGACCCCATACATAGAGAAAAGGGTTGCTTTATCATTTCATAAGAAAAAAATTATAGTAAATATATTAATTCAGGAAAACTTGGCTTACTAGGCAAATCGGGCCTTGAATAGTAGGCTGAGAAATGAGTTCTGGCTACTAGGTACGACATATGTATATATATATATATATGTCGTACCTAGTAGCCAGAACGCACTTCTCGGCCTACTATGCAAGGCCCGATTTGCCTAATAAGCAAAGTTTTCCTGAATTAATATATTTTCTCTATTTTTTTTCTTATGAAATGATAAAGCTACCCATTTCATTATGTATGAGGTCAATTTTTTTTATTGGAGTTAAAATTAACGTAGATATATGACCGAACCTAACCAACCCTACCTAACCTAACCTAACCAATCGTTATTGGTTAGGTTAGGTTAGATAACCGAAAAAGTTAGGTTAGGTTAGGTTAGGTAGGTTAGGTTAGGTTAGGTTAGGTAGGTTAGGTTGTCGAAAAACAATTAATTCGTGAAAACTTAGCTTATTACACAAATTGGGCCTTGCATAGTAGGCTGAGAAGTGCGTTCTGGCTACTAGGCACGACATATATATATATATATATATATATATATATATATATATATATATATATATATATATATATATATATATATATATATATATATATATATATATATATATATAATATATATAATACAAAAAATAATAATGCAAAAAGGTGATTAAAGGTTATGGATCTCTTGAAAAACACAACAATGTATATATATATATATATATATATATATATATATATATATATATATATATATATATATATATATATACAATATATATATATATATATATATATATATATATATATATATATATATATATATATATATATATATATATATATATATATATATATTTATATATATATTTATATATATATATTTATATATATTTATATATATATATATATATATATATATATATATATATATATATATATATATATATATATATATATATATATATATATATATATATATATATATATATATATATATATATATATATATATATATATATATATATATATATATATATATATGTATAACCGAAAAATCACACCCCAAAAGTGACTCAAGCCTATACTGCCTGGAACACTATGCAACTGGTGTACAGGGCACCTTAACCACTCGTTTCCTTAGAATGTTTTCTAGTATGTTAAGAGGAGTACAGGCCGGATCACGATACACTCTGTCCCCTATCATCCAGATTGTTTCATCCACAGGTACGTTGGTAAACAGTGATTCTACGTCCAACGAGGCTCTTATCCCTGTGGCCCGTGTTCCCCGCAGTAAGTCAACAAATTCCTTTGGAGACATCAGGCTGAAGGTGCAAGGGACATTATAAGTCAGCAAGCCGTTGAGTCGCTTCGCCAGTCTGTACGTGGGTGTGGGTATCTGGCTAATGATTGGCCGAAGTGGGTTTCCAGGCTTATGTGTCTTGACATTTCCATACTCGTATCCAGGCTTATATTTCCCAATAGTCTTTGGCAGGTGGAGTCCGGATTTCTTGGCGTTCACAGATTCGATCAATTTGTTGACTTTCGCCTTCAATTCGGCTGTAGTGTCCTTCGTTACCCTTTGGAATTTAGATTGGTCAGAGAGAATGAGGTTCATTTTCGCCAAATATTCGTCTTTTTTAGGAATGACGTATATTGGCGACTTGTCACCTCTTCTGACGACTATCTCCTTGTTCTCACGAAGGCTCTTAGCTGCCGCTTTGAGCTCGGGGGACAGTATTGTGCTTCTGTAATTGCCTCGATTCTTTCCTCCTTCCGCAATAAGTTCTTCTTGTAAGGTGTCTTTGGTGGTGACCTTCTTTTGTGTCTCAAGGTCGAATATGTCGTCCAACAGGATCTCCAACTCCACTTTCCGGGCCATCTCACTTGGTCTGGACATAACGTGATAGTTTATACCCAGATTTAGGAGAGTGACTTGGTCCTCAGTGAGGTTGATTCCTGCAAGGTTCAGGAAGCCATCTCTTGGTCGTGGAATTGCCATAGGTCCTCCATATAACGTTGTTAGTTTCTTGATTATCCTGGTTTCGGTGCTGAGGTGATGTCGATCTGTGAGGATGTCGAGGTGTTGCTCGATGCGAGTACGGAGACTTTCGTCAATGTTGCTGTTTCTCCATTGGTTTGTAGCATGAAGTAGTTGCGTTTTGTTTTCTTTGATTTCATTTTCTGCCTTATGTATCTGATTACGAATCAGATCTTGGCGATATTTTATCGTGAAGGCTTGATTCCATGCTGCTGGGTCGTGCGCTTTAATATTAGTATATTTTGGTAGCAGTCTTTCCTGTAGACATATATTATTAAATATGACCGAAAAAGTAAGATTAATAATTCTAACACGAATTTTCTCTATCTTTCTTATATTTCTTTTCACTGTTGATGGTAACTGAAAAATCAATTCTCCAAAATTCATTGTTATTTCTAGTCTGACGCGACACTTGAACGCGTTTCGTAAAACTTATTACATTTTCAAAGACTTTAGTTTACACACACACAACTATAACTGAACAGAGTTTAAACAGCTTCGATTTTATATCTGCATTTGGGTGAGGTGATATGTTACAACAGTTTTATATGAGGTGAAAACAAACTTTCAACACAAAACAGAACACGAAACAATAGATATAATATTTTGTAAGTTAAAGGGAAGAATGGAAGTAACTGCAAAGGGCCTATTGGCACATATTTCTTGGTGCTTCTATATTGGTGCGGAGTCTTGAAGTGAGTAGAATATAGTTGTGCATTAATTGGCTGTTGATTGCTGGTGTCGACTTTTTAATGTGTAGTTCCTCACAGATATCAAGCCGCCTGCTATCGCTGTATCTATCGATGATTTCCGTGTTTTTTGTTAAGACTTCTCTGGTTATGGTCTGGTTGTGGGAAGAGATTATATGTTCCTTAATGGAGCCCTGTTACTTATGCATCGTTAATCGTATGGAAAGAGATGTTGTTGTCGTGCCTATATACTGAATCCTTTGAGGCTTACAGTCCCCAAGTGGGCATTTGAAGGCATAGACGATGTTGGTCTCTTTTAAAGCGTTCTGCTTTGTGTCTGGAGAGTTTCTCATGAGTAGGTTGGCCGTTTTCTTGGTTTTATAGTAGGTTTTATCTTTTTCGGTCATATTTAATAATATATGTCTACAGGAAAGATTGCTACCAAAATATAATAATATATATATATAATAATATATATATATATATATATATATATATATATATATATATATATATATATATATATATATATATATATATATATATATATACATATATATATATATATATATATATATATATATATTTCATTGAATATGACCGCATATTCTGTATTTATTATTTTCTGGTTTAGTGCTTCTATCCCTCTAACTATTTTCTTAGCATCAGGGCTTAATTGAAATAGGAGTTCTCCAAAACTCATTTTCGTACTTTTAAGGTGAAGAAAAGAAGTGATTTACTATAGAGTGTATTACACTTATTTGTATAATTTGCACGACGTTTCGAACCTCCATGGTTCATTCTCAAGTGAACAGATCTTACAATACTAGTTGATTTTATACCCGCATTAGGTCAGGTAATAATACAATGAAGGTGAAAACATGGGGGGATACATAAGGGAGAAACATAGGGGCTGCAGAAGGCTTATTGGCCCATACAAGGCATCTCCTATCTAAACACAAAGATTAATTAAATATATATATATATATATATATATATATATATATATATATATATATATATATATATATATATATATATATATATATATATATATATATATATATATATATATATATATTATTAAATATGACCGAAAAAGTAAGATTAATAATTCTAACACGAATTTTCTCAATCTTTCGTACATTTCTTTTCACTGTTGGTGGTAATTCAAAAATCAATTCTCCAAAATTCAATTTTTATTTCTAGTCTGACGCGACACTTGAGCGCGTTTCGTAAAACTTATTACTTTTTTAAAGACTTTAGTTTACACATACACAACTGAATAGAACTTACACATCTCCGATTTGTTTATATCTACATTTGAGTGAGGTGGATGGGGTGAGGTGGTATTTAATAGGGTATTAAATTCATCAACACAAGACAGAACACGAAACAATGGGTATTGAATAGAAGTGATTGTAGAAAGCCTATTGGTCCATATTTCTTGATGCTTCTATATTGGAGCGGAGTCTTGAGGTGGGTAGAATATAGTTGTGCAATAATTGGCTGTTGATTGCTGGTGTTGAATTTTTAATGTGCATTGCCTCGCAAACGTCAAGCCGTCTGCTATCGCTGTATCTATCGATGATTTCTGTGTTGTTTACTAGGATTTCTCTGGCGATGGTTTGGTTGTGGGAAGAGATTATATGTTCCTTAATGGAGGGATAATGGAGTTTTCCTAACTCCTTAACTCCTTAATGGAGTTCCTTATCCACAGGGATAATAGCCTCGTTGGACGTAGAATCACTGTTCACCAACGTACCTGTGGACGAGACAATCGGGAAGATAGCCGACAGAGTGTATCTTGATCCAGCCTGTACTCCTCTTGACATACCAGAGAATATTGTAAGGAAACTACTCCAAGCTTGTACTAAAGAGGCACCCTTCTTGAGCCCGGATGGGCACATGTATAAGCAAGTAGATGGGGTCGCCATGGCTTCTCCCCTAGGTGTCCTGTTTGCAAACTTCTACATGGGTACCATCGAGCAAAAAGTCTTAGTCGATATGAACTTGAAACCGGCCATATACTGCAGGTATGTTGACGACATTTTTACACAGGTACCTGATGTCAGACATCTGCAGGAGCTGAAGGAGGCATTTGAGCAGAGTTCCGTGCTGCGTTTCACTTACGAGACTGAAAAGGATGGGAAGCTGCCTTTTCTAGATGTAACAGTCATGGAAAAGGGCGGAGGTTTCCACACTGCAGTCTACACTAAGGAAACAAACATAGGAATGTGCCTAAATGCCAACAGCGACTGCCCCGACAGGTACAAGAGGAGTGTTGTTAACGCATACGTCGACCGTGCTCTCAGCCACAGCTCAGAATGGAAGCAAGTCGACGAAGAACTCTGTAGGGTAAGGCAGGTCCTAGTCAATAACGGCTTCTCCAATGGTTTCATCGAAGACATCATAAGAAGGAAAGTGAAACGCCATGCAACCTCCGAAGAGACAACTAACACAACACCTATACCCCCTATTAGACTATTTTACAGGAACTTCTTTTCCACAGCTCATAAAACAGAGGAAAGGGTCCTGAAAGATATTGTTAATAGAAACGTTATCCCTACAGACAAAAATCAGAGGATACAACTGATGATTTACTATAAAACCAGAAAAACGGCCAGCCTACTCATGAGAAACTCTCCAGACACAAAGCAGAACGCTTTAAAAGAGACCAACGTCGTCTATGCCTTCAAATGCCCACTTGGGGACTGTAAGCTCCAAAAAACCCAGTATATAGGCAAGACAACAACATCTCTTTCTAGGCGTTTAACGATGCATAAACAACAGGGCTCCATTAAGGAACATATAATCTCTTCCCATAACCAAACCATCGCCAGAGAAATCCTAGTAAACAACACAGAAATCATCGATAGATACAGCGATAGCAGGCGGCTTGACGTTTGCGAGGCACTACACATCAAGAAGTCAACACCAGCAATCAACAGCCAATTATTGCACAACTATATTCTACCCACCTCAAGACTCCGCTCCAATATAGAAGCATCAAGAAATATGGACCAATAGGCTTTCTACAAACACTTCTATTCAATATCCATTGTTTCGTGTTCTGTCTTGTGTTGATACTTTTAATACCCTATTAATATCCTCTAATGCCACATCATCCTTCCCACCTCACTCAAATGTAATGCCACATCACCCTTCCCACCTCACTCAAATGTAGATATAAAATCAGGGAAATGCAAGTTCTAATCAGTTGTGTATTTGTGAAGTCTTTGAAAATGTAATAAGTTTTACGAAACGCGCCCGTGTCGCGTCAGACTAGAAATAAAAATGAATTTTGGAGAAGTGATTTTTGATTTACCTCCAACAGTGAAGCATAATGTACGAAAGATTGAGAAAATTCGTGTTAGAATTATTAATCTTACTTTTTCGGTCATATTTAATAAAATATATATATATATATATATATAAAATATGGAAGGGAGTACCACCTCTAGCTGGAAGAAGGGGGACCCATAGCCTCGGAGGAAACCACGCATAACGCATTAGAGGGAATGTTTAGATCCCCTCCAATACAGTTTCTGTGTGCTTTTCTCCTACCACCCCCTTCCTTTTTTATTTTTTGTGCTTTATTATGCATTTGATGGTTACAAGATATACATGGGTTGATACAAAAATAATAATGCAAAAAGGTGCTTAAAGGTTGTGGATCTCTTGAAAAACACAACAATAGGAAACATTGATGAATGTCACAGACGGGTTCGATCATTGTTGCAAGTCAAACACTTCTTCGAATTCCTCTGAAGTTGGACTAGTGCCCAAGACGCAACAGGCATTTCCCCTCTGAATCGCAACACTGAGGCGCTGGAACAAGAATCTTTTTGCTCTCTGGTCTTTTGTAGCGCTGATCAATTTGTCCCCCAATTCCTTCAGGAACTTCAATGCACATTTTCCCCACGAACCGAGGGTCTCCGAGCCGATTGGAACAAAGCTGTAGCAGTGTGCTAAACCTCTATATTTAATAATTTTCTGCGATTCCCTGAAAGAAGCAGCACCACCGCTTTCACGTGTGCTGTAGTGGAGGTAGGTACTGGCCAGTGTGGCAGCGCACGTGTAGTCCCATACCACTTGCTTACCATCCTTCCAAGGTAGCAAGGTGACCCCATCAGGGCGCTTCTGAGGGTCGTTAGGTCTGGATAAGTGTGGTTCTCTTTGTGCCGGGCAGCTGGCTGTGGCGAGGCTCCTCTTGATGATGTCGTTGACTTCTTCATGTCTTGCAATTTTACCCTGTGATTTACGACATACCAGACCATGACGACCATATTGGTCTGCCATCGCAGTTCCGCAGATGCACCTATGTTCGGTGAGGATGGGGGCGGCAAGGCGAAGGGCAACTCCAATGCGGAGAGCGTCATGACTGAGGCGAGTTCCCAGGGCTGCATTGGGCACAGCAAATAAGAAATCCCCGGCGTGGGGTGCTGTTACCGCTAGGAGGCGGGCTTTGTTTTCAGCATCAGCGTTGTCAATCATTGCTGTGACAGTCTTTTCCATTATGGGGCTATCCCAGTGGGCCTGCTTGTGGTCTTTTGGGACTTGTGGTCGGGGTTGAGGGTGTGCAATTGTGTCCCATTGTCTGGCTGCTTCGATGAACGTTTGATCATGAGTTCCCGCTGTCTCTCTCATACGCTCTGGTAGGATCTGCCCTACCAATTCGTTGGCTGCTGTACATGAGGATAAGAATGCTGGAAGTGCTACCTCAGTTGCCTTTCGTATGCCTATCCCTCCAAATCTCACTGGTAGTGTTGCTTGGTCCCACTGACTGTCATCTAAATCTAGGTTGAGCGCCTTCCTGAATATTGACCTGAGGAGCTCATCATATTGATTTAGAAGTGGGTTGCCAAAAGTTGGTGCACACCTTAAGAAGTATGTTAGCCTGGGCAAGGTTAAGCACTTTGTGAGAAGGTAGAGGGCATCGTGGGAGTCCAAATCCCCAATTCTCTCTTCCATCCTCTTTAGGTCTCTAAACTTTTCGTCAAGGACCGCAGCAATAGCATTGTGGCCCAGAGGTGCTCCGAGTAGTGTGCTGTCGGTAGGTTTAACGACTGAGGCTTCTGGTAGAACTGATTTCACTGCTCTAATGATTACTTCACTGGATGCAATAATTTCGCACTTGGAGGGGTTAAGAACGAGACCCATGGACTCCCCCCGTGTCTTCACCAGCTGTAGGTCTTCTAGCAGGGAATCTTGTGTGCCTGCCAGAGTGCCATCATCCAGGAACCAGATGTTGAGCTCGCTGGACAGTCTGGTTGTAATTTCTCGAACCGCTATGCAAAAGAGGAACGGTGCAAGTGGGTCACCCTGTTGAATTCCCTCTGCTGAGGTGACTTCATGTTTGCCAAACAGGAGGGTTGAGTCTTTGCTGTAGCCTGCTGACTCAAACGGGAGAATGCTTGGGCAATGTTCCTGGACTGCAGTGAGGATTGCTTCCCTTTTGACCGTGTTGAAAGCGTTTTTAAAATCTAATTTTACTACTGCCTGGTCTTCAGTAAGAGAGCTAATGTAGGCTCGTGCAGCATGAGCCGCTGCTTCACAGCCTTGGGGGACTCCAAACCCCAGCTGGTTGGGTTGCAGCATGGTGGCTGCTTCCATTCGGATACTTCTGACAGCAGCCCTTGCAACTAGGCGGCGAAGGGTATTACCAACGGCAATGGGTCTGATCCCTCCCCCCTTCTTTTTCAGGGCACATAGGGATGCACCAAAGAAGAATGGTTTGATTTCATCAGGGATTAACTCGGCGAGGCAGTTGTTGACAAACGTTGTGATTTCTGTCAGGAGCGCTTCTGCAGCTGGGCCAAGAACAGGGTTCACCATTTCCTTCACATGTTGAGGTCTTACCCCTGTGTAGCCTCCTGAGGAGCCCGGGGGAAATGAAACGATAGCTTTATAAACCTCTGACTCCCGGAGGACGAGAGGTTCCTGGTTAGGGGCGAGCCTGACCTGTGGGGGAGGTTCACCTACGGCCCTGAGGGGGTGTTTTTCTCTCAGTGCTTGGGCTGTGGTTTCATCCCTGCGCAAAATTTTGTCCTCACTTGTGATCAACCTGAGTGCCCCGACTGTATTGCCCTCTTCAATTTTCTTGCTGACTTGGGTACCTAATTTTCTGTTGTCGCTGATTGTCGTACTTGGTCTGCCTCGGCGATGTTTGGTGTGTTTGGGGAGGCGGACTAGGTTGTCAGCCCTAGGAAAATCCCTAATTGCTTTATTGACGGATATATATATATATATATATATATATATATATATATATATATATATATATATATATATATATATATATATATATATATATATATATATATATATATATATATATATATATATATATATATATATATATATATATATATATATATATATATATGTCGTACCTAATAGCCAGAACGCACTTCTCAGCCTACTATGCAAGGCCCAATTTGCCTAATAAGCCAAGTTTTCCTGAATCAATATATTTTCTCTAATTTTTTTCTTATGAAATGATAAAGCTACCCATTTCATTATGTATGAGGTCAATTTGTTTTTATTGGAGTTAAAATTAACGTAGATATATGACCGAACCTAACCAACCCTACCTAACCTAACCTAACCTATCTCTATAGGTTAGGTTAGGTAGCCGAAAACGTTAGGTTAGGTTAGGTTAGGTAGGTTAGGTAGTCGAAAAACAATTAATTCATGAAAACCTGGCTTATTAGGCAAATCGGGCCTTGCATAGTAGGCTGAGAAGTGCGTTCTGGCTACTAGGTACGACACATATATATATATATATATATAAGCCTATACTTGCATAAACCACAAGTGAAGATAAACAATCTTTGGACAACACCTACCAGTGGGACTCGAACCCAGAAAGCACAACTACCTTCCAGTAGCTGGCATAACTAGTATGCTTTAACCCACTACGCCATCAGACCTTACAAAAGAAGTAGATAGTTCGAGATATATATATCTCAAACATCTCTACCTCCCGAAGGCACCAGATGAGTGAGGGGTCAGTCTGCAATTTTCGTCAAGCCACTGTCAATGTGAGAGAACTCGTGTCCAGCTTATAAGCCTATACTTGCATAAACCACAAGTGAAGATAAACAATCTTTGGACAACACCCACCAGTGGGACTCGAACCCAGAAAGCACAACTACCTTCCAGTAGCTGGCATAACTAGTATGCTTTAACCCACTACGCCATCAGACCTTACAAAAGAAGTAGATAGTTCGAGATATATATATCTCAAACATCTCTACCTCCCGAAGGCACCAGATGAGTGAGGGGTCAGTCTGCAATTTTCGTCAAGCCACTGTCAATGTGAGAGAACTCGTGTCCAGCTTATAAGCCTATACTTGCATAAACCACAAGTGAAGATAAACAATCTTTGGACAACACCCACCAGTGGGACTCGAACCCAGAAAGCACAACTACCTTCCAGTAGCTGGCATAACTAGTATGCTTTAACCCACTACGCCATCAGACCTTACAAAAGAAGTAGATAGTTCGAGATATATATATCTCAAACATCTCTACCTCCCGAAGGCACCAGATGAGTGAGGGGTCAGTCTGCAATTTTCGTCAAGCCACTGTCAATGTGAGAGAACTCGTGTCCAGCTTATAAGCCTATACTTGCATAAACCACAAGTGAAGATAAACAATCTTTGGACAACACCCACCAGTGGGACTCGAACCCAGAAAGCACAACTACCTTCCAGTAGCTGGCATAACTAGTATGCTTTAACCCACTACGCCATCAGACCTTACAAAAGAAGTAGATAGTTCGAGATATATATATCTCAAACATCTCTACCTCCCGAAGGCACCAGATGAGTGAGGGGTCAGTCTGCAATTTTCGTCAAGCCACTGTCAATGTGAGAGAACTCGTGTCCAGCTTATAAGCCTATACTTGCATAAACCACAAGTGAAGATAAACAATCTTTGGACAACACCCACCAGTGGGACTCGAACCCAGAAAGCACAACTACCTTCCAGTAGCTGGCATAACTAGTATGCTTTAACCCACTACGCCATCAGACCTTACAAAAGAAGTAGATAGTTCGAGATATATATATCTCAAACATCTCTACCTCCCGAAGGCACCAGATGAGTGAGGGGTCAGTCTGCAATTTTCGTCAAGCCACTGTCAATGTGAGAGAACTCGTGTCCAGCTTATAAGCCTATACTTGCATAAACCACAAGTGAAGATAAACAATCTTTGGACAACACCCACCAGTGGGACTCGAACCCAGAAAGCACAACTACCTTCCAGTAGCTGGCATAACTAGTATGCTTTAACCCACTACGCCATCAGACCTTACAAAAGAAGTAGATAGTTCGAGATATATATATCTCAAACATCTCTACCTCCCGAAGGCACCAGATGAGTGAGGGGTCAGTCTGCAATTTTCGTCAAGCCACTGTCAATGTGAGAGAACTCGTGTCCAGCTTATAAGCCTATACTTGCATAAACCACAAGTGAAGATAAACAATCTTTGGACAACACCCACCAGTGGGACTCGAACCCAGAAAGCACAACTACCTTCCAGTAGCTGGCATAACTAGTATGCTTTAACCCACTACGCCATCAGACCTTACAAAAGAAGTAGATAGTTCGAGATATATATATCTCAAACATCTCTACCTCCCGAAGGCACCAGATGAGTGAGGGGTCAGTCTGCAATTTTCGTCAAGCCACTGTCAATGTGAGAGAACTCGTGTCCAGCTTATAAGCCTATACTTGCATAAACCACAAGTGAAGATAAACAATCTTTGGACAACACCCACCAGTGGGACTCGAACCCAGAAAGCACAACTACCTTCCAGTAGCTGGCATAACTAGTATGCTTTAACCCACTACGCCATCAGACCTTACAAAAGAAGTAGATAGTTCGAGATATATATATCTCAAACATCTCTACCTCCCGAAGGCACCAGATGAGTGAGGGGTCAGTCTGCAATTTTCGTCAAGCCACTGTCAATGTGAGAGAACTCGTGTCCAGCTTATAAGCCTATACTTGCATAAACCACAAGTGAAGATAAACAATCTTTGGACAACACCCACCAGTGGGACTCGAACCCAGAAAGCACAACTACCTTCCAGTAGCTGGCATAACTAGTATGCTTTAACCCACTACGCCATCAGACCTTACAAAAGAAGTAGATAGTTCGAGATATATATATCTCAAACATCTCTACCTCCCGAAGGCACCAGATGAGTGAGGGGTCAGTCTGCAATTTTCGTCAAGCCACTGTCAATGTGAGAGAACTCGTGTCCAGCTTATAAGCCTATACTTGCATAAACCACAAGTGAAGATAAACAATCTTTGGACAACACCCACCAGTGGGACTCGAACCCAGAAAGCACAACTACCTTCCAGTAGCTGGCATAACTAGTATGCTTTAACCCACTACGCCATCAGACCTTACAAAAGAAGTAGATAGTTCGAGATATATATATCTCAAACATCTCTACCTCCCGAAGGCACCAGATGAGTGAGGGGTCAGTCTGCAATTTTCGTCAAGCCACTGTCAATGTGAGAGAACTCGTGTCCAGCTTATAAGCCTATACTTGCATAAACCACAAGTGAAGATAAACAATCTTTGGACAACACCCACCAGTGGGACTCGAACCCAGAAAGCACAACTACCTTCCAGTAGCTGGCATAACTAGTATGCTTTAACCCACTACGCCATCAGACCTTACAAAAGAAGTAGATAGTTCGAGATATATATATCTCAAACATCTCTACCTCCCGAAGGCACCAGATGAGTGAGGGGTCAGTCTGCAATTTTCGTCAAGCCACTGTCAATGTGAGAGAACTCGTGTCCAGCTTATAAGCCTATACTTGCATAAACCACAAGTGAAGATAAACAATCTTTGGACAACACCCACCAGTGGGACTCGAACCCAGAAAGCACAACTACCTTCCAGTAGCTGGCATAACTAGTATGCTTTAACCCACTACGCCATCAGACCTTACAAAAGAAGTAGATAGTTCGAGATATATATATCTCAAACATCTCTACCTCCCGAAGGCACCAGATGAGTGAGGGGTCAGTCTGCAATTTTCGTCAAGCCACTGTCAATGTGAGAGAACTCGTGTCCAGCTTATAAGCCTATACTTGCATAAACCACAAGTGAAGATAAACAATCTTTGGACAACACCCACCAGTGGGACTCGAACCCAGAAAGCACAACTACCTTCCAGTAGCTGGCATAACTAGTATGCTTTAACCCACTACGCCATCAGACCTTACAAAAGAAGTAGATAGTTCGAGATATATATATCTCAAACATCTCTACCTCCCGAAGGCACCAGATGAGTGAGGGGTCAGTCTGCAATTTTCGTCAAGCCACTGTCAATGTGAGAGAACTCGTGTCCAGCTTATAAGCCTATACTTGCATAAACCACAAGTGAAGATAAACAATCTTTGGACAACACCCACCAGTGGGACTCGAACCCAGAAAGCACAACTACCTTCCAGTAGCTGGCATAACTAGTATGCTTTAACCCACTACGCCATCAGACCTTACAAAAGAAGTAGATAGTTCGAGATATATATATCTCAAACATCTCTACCTCCCGAAGGCACCAGATGAGTGAGGGGTCAGTCTGCAATTTTCGTCAAGCCACTGTCAATGTGAGAGAACTCGTGTCCAGCTTATAAGCCTATACTTGCATAAACCACAAGTGAAGATAAACAATCTTTGGACAACACCCACCAGTGGGACTCGAACCCAGAAAGCACAACTACCTTCCAGTAGCTGGCATAACTAGTATGCTTTAACCCACTACGCCATCAGACCTTACAAAAGAAGTAGATAGTTCGAGATATATATATCTCAAACATCTCTACCTCCCGAAGGCACCAGATGAGTGAGGGGTCAGTCTGCAATTTTCGTCAAGCCACTGTCAATGTGAGAGAACTCGTGTCCAGCTTATAAGCCTATACTTGCATAAACCACAAGTGAAGATAAACAATCTTTGGACAACACCCACCAGTGGGACTCGAACCCAGAAAGCACAACTACCTTCCAGTAGCTGGCATAACTAGTATGCTTTAACCCACTACGCCATCAGACCTTACAAAAGAAGTAGATAGTTCGAGATATATATATCTCAAACATCTCTACCTCCCGAAGGCACCAGATGAGTGAGGGGTCAGTCTGCAATTTTCGTCAAGCCACTGTCAATGTGAGAGAACTCGTGTCCAGCTTATAAGCCTATACTTGCATAAACCACAAGTGAAGATAAACAATCTTTGGACAACACCCACCAGTGGGACTCGAACCCAGAAAGCACAACTACCTTCCAGTAGCTGGCATAACTA
>NC_091161.1:41630725-41660725 GCF_040958095.1 Procambarus clarkii
TAGGTTAGGTTAGATTAGGTAGCCGAAAAAGTTAGGTTAGGTAGTCGAAAAGCAATTAATTCATGAAAACTTGGCTTATTAGGCAAATTGGGCCTTGCATAGTAGGCTCAGAATTGAGTTCTGGCTACTAGGTACGACATATATATATATATATATATATATATATATATATATATATATATATATATATATATATATATATATATATATATATATATATATATATATATATATATATATATATATATATATATATATATATATATCCACTAGGTATCGACACCAACAAACAAGTATACACTAGGAAAATGAAAACAAAATTCTGAACGTTTTCGTGTTTCACATCATTGCCACATTATCAAGGAATACAGATAGAGGAGACAAGATTTAAGGATAGTATACCCCACTACATATGACCAAGTTCATAATTCAAATAATTGCTTAATGAAAGTGGCTTGAATTACTGGATGATTAACTGGGTATTCCCTCATTCATGGAATGTACCATACATACACTAATCATTTACATATTTTTTGACCTATCACAAATCTTACCAATTATAAAGCTATCTTATTTATATAGTTATGGACTTACACTAATATTATCTAATTCAATACTTTTTATAAATGAAGGTTTAATAAATTTTCTTACTGTAACTGATTTACATTCGATAATTTTGCATGAATTTGTCCGATCAATTGAATAATTGTAATCTCTTAATTGACAAAACAATGCACTGGACTCTTGACCTGTTCTTATACTATATTTGTGCTCAGTTATTCCTTGGTCAAGATGCTAACAAGCCTGAATGGCCCCCAGGACTATATGCAACTGAAAACTCACACCCCAGAAGTGACTCGAACCCATACTGCCAGGAGCAACGCAACTGGTATGTTGCGTTGTATGATTAAGGCATCCTGTACATACCAGTTGCGTTGCTTCTAGCAGTATGGGTTCCAGTCACTTCTGGGGTGTGAGTTTTCACTTGGTCAAGATGTTTACCGGCTAGGCCAACATAGAACTAATTGCAATCTTTACATAGAATTTTATACACACATCCATTCCAACTACCTGGGGAATTTTTAGTGAGAATGCATTTTATAGTAAGATTTTTAAATACTACAATGATATGAAATTATAATAGTAATATATGAATTTCATTAAAATTATCATGAAATGGTATAATTATTGTATTCCTAATATTGAAATCTTCTTTCTTTTTAAAACTAAAGAAAGTGTTATTAGCAATTAGGTGGCTCTATCAATGACTGAGGGTTGAAAATGAAACCTTGTATATATACATATATATATATATATATATATATATATATATATATATATATATATATATATATATATATATATATATATATATATGTATATATATATATATATATATATATATATATATATATATGTATATATATATATATATATATATATATATATATATATATATATATATATATATATATATATGTATATATATATATATATATATATATATATATATATATATATATATATATATATATATATATATATATATATATGTATATATATATATATATATATATATATATATATATATATATATATATATATATGTATATATATGCAAACAAGCCTGAATGGTCCCCAGGACTATATACAACTGAAAACTCACACCCCAGAAGTGACTCGAACCCATACTCCCACAACTGGTATGTACAGGGACGCCTTAATCCGCTTGACCATCACGACCGGACAATAAGGAAGTGATAGCCGAGGCTATTTGAACCACTTCCCCGCCGGCACTCGGATGGTAATCTTGGGCATAGCATTTTATCAAATCACCCCATTCTTTGGGGCACACGTGAGGAACACAAATGCAAACAAGCCTGAATGGTCCCCAGGACTATATACAACTGAAAACTCACACCCCAGAAGTGACTCGAACCCATACTCCCACAACTGGTATGTACAGGGACGCCTTAATCCGCTTGACCATCACGACCGGACAATAAGGAAGTGATAGCCGAGGCTATTTGAACCACTTCCCCGCCGGCACTCGGATGGGAATCTTGGGCATAGCATTTTATCAAATCACCCCATTCTTTGGGGCACACGTGAGGAACACAAATGCAAACAAGCCTGAATGGTCCCCAGGACTATATACAACTGAAAACTCACACCCCAGAAGTGACTCGAACCCATACTCCCACAACTGGTATGTACAGGGACGCCTTAATCCGCTTGACCATCACGACCGGACAATAAGGAAGTGATAGCCGAGGCTATTTGAACCACTTCCCCGCCGGCACTCGGATGGTAATCTTGGGCATAGCATTTTATCAAATCACCCCATTCTTTGGGGCACACGTGAGGAACACAAATGCAAACAAGCCTGAATGGTCCCCAGGACTATATACAACTGAAAACTACAGGGTGTGAGTTTTCAGTTGTATATAGTCCTGGGGACCATTCAGGCTTGTTTGCATTTGTGTTCCTCACGTGTGCCCCAAAGAATGGGTTGATAAAATGCTATGCCCAAGATTACCATCCGAGTGCCGGCGGGGAAGTGGTTCAAATAGCCTCGGCTATCACTTCCTTATTGTCCGGTCGTGATGGTCAAGCGGATTAAGGCGTCCCTGTACATACCAGTTGTGGGAGTATGGGTTCGAGTCACTTCTGGGGTGTGAGTTTTCAGATGTATATATATATATATATATATATATATATATATATATATATATATATATATATATATATATATATATATATATATATATATATATATATATATATATATATATATATATATATATATATATATATATATATATATATATATGTATATATATATATATATATATATATATATATATATATATATATATATATATATATATATATGACTGAAAACTCACACCCCAGAAGTGACTTGAACCCATACTCCCAGGAGCAACGCAACTGGTAACTACAGGACGCCTTAATCGGCTTGACCATCACGACCGGACTTTGTGTTCCTCACGTGTGCCCCAAAGAATGAGGTGATTTGATAAAATGCTATGCCCAAGATTACCATCCGAGTGCCGGCGGGGAAGTGGTTCAAATAGCTTCGGCTATCACTTCGTTATGTCTGGTCGTGATGGTCAAGCGGATTAAGGCGTCCTGTAGTTACCAGTTGCGTTGCTCCTGGGAGTATGGGTTCGAGTCACTTCTGGGGTGTGAGTTTTCAGTCGCATATAGTCCTGGGGACCTTTCAGGCTTGTTTGCATATATATATATATATATATATATATATATATATATATATATATATATATATATATATATATATATATATATATATATATATATATATATATATATATATATATATATATATATATATATATATATGTATGTATATTAATACATCTTCAGAAGGAGTGGTTTTCAGGTCGAGTACTGGACATAAATAGGCAGGAGAGAATGGTGGAGTGAGGTGAGGTACAATAAGTGGACGCAAATATGAGCCGCACAAAAACTGCAGAGGGCCTATTGGCCAATCTTATGCAGCTCCCACTCATAACCACACACAAGCCCACACATAGATAATCATAGCATAATATGGTAAATATTTACAATGAATTAGTGAGACAAATGTGTTCCAATGATCCTACTCAAATTGCTCTTTAATTGATCTATTAAAAATGGATCTAAGTTATATAAACGGCTGCTAATGTTCAAATTACTTTCTTTCGTGATCTTTATCAAAGCAGATTCAATTATGTTTCTGTTATAGGTGCTTTTACCATTCGTTATTGAAGAAGCCATCTCCCAACCTATTTGGTGAGCATCTTCTGACAAATGAACGAACAAAGCATTAGACAATTGGCCATGTCTTACAAAGTATTTATGTTGCGATATTCTACATTTCAAATCTTTAGATGTTTGCCCAACATAGAACTTATTACGGTCTATTATAAGGTATTTTATAAATGACACAATTATCACTACGAGGGCTGTTTCTAACTAATAGCTTACCAACAGTATTTTCATAGCTAAACATTACATGTATATCAAAAAGTTTCAAGGCCTTGACAATATTCTCAAACCCAGAGAAATATAGTAAACATAACAAATTCTTTGAGCGAATTTTTTCTCTGCATATATTATTATAATATGTACGACATGCTTTGCTATAGCAAACTTCCAAAAAATTGAGTGGGTAACAAAGCATGAGACCAATCGAATCAATATTCTTAAACTCTTCATCTAAGAGTTCTAAACTCACAACTCGAAGAGCTCTTAGATACATTGAAGAAAAAATTGATTTTTTTTTCACATTATATCTATGCCCTGAAAAATAATGAACATAAGATAAATTATTCGTTGGTTTTCTGTAGACACTAAACTTTAATGAAAAGTCTTCCCTATGAATACGTACATCTAGGAATGACAGACACTTATCAATTTCAGTCTCCATAGTAAATTTTATAGAGGTGACTTGGTCATTAAGTTTGGCTACAAATTCGTCTGTTTACATAAATACACAACTTATCAAGATTGACAATAATATCAGCAGAAAGAGGTAAAACATGATTCATTAGTTCACGAGCAAGATAATCAAGAATATTCTTGATTATCTTGCGCGTGAACTAATGAATCATGTTTTACCTCTTTCTGCTGATATTATTGTCAATCTTGTTAAGTTGTGCATTAAAGAATGTAAATTTACCTTTAATAATGAGTATTATTTACAGACTTTTGGAATGGCAATGGGGAATCCTTTATCGCCATTGCTTTCAAACTTGTACATGGAATTCTTCGAAAAGAAATTTGTTTCAAAAATTACCTCTGGAATCATTCCATGGTTTAGATATGTTGTTGATATTTTGTGTATTTGGCCTTCAGATGTAAACACAGACGAATTTGTAGCCAAACTTAATGATCAAGTCACCTCTATAAAATTTACTATGTTAGTTTAGTTCATTTATTATTCACCCCATACCCATCTTGTGGGCGGTAGTGGAAAGGGTTACAGAGGCACATAATGGGCTCAGGGACGGAACCCCACAATTCATTTAGCTAAGCAAGTTACAATCTTGATGAGCTAGTTACAAAATTCAATATAAGTCGTCACATCAACAATGGGTTCGAGATCGACCTCAAGTACAGGTTTTAAATTAAGCAACTGACATATGTGGAGAGCTAGTGTCACAATTTATATGTTTGTCCTGCACACCGCCCCCCATCCAGTGGGCAGCGGTGGATAGGTTACAATCATTTAGTTGCTACCTACACTTAGCAAACTGGGGATATTTGGCTAAAATTTCTGGTAGCAGATCATTTTGAATGAAAAATTTACACATCGCTGGAACATTGGTTATAGAATTGTCTCTAAATTCACCTATCTTTTCGCACTCCATCACATAGTGACAAAGGGTGTGCGAATAATTTTGTTGACACAGTTTACATTTGGTCAGGTCTACATCGGCAGATAATGAGAATTCCCAGAGATACTTGTAACCGAGTCTAAGCCGAGCAGTAGTAACATCTAGAAGTCTGCTGATTTTATTGGATGATCCATAGATGTGTGGCTCCTCTTGCATGATAGTATGATGATAGATGGAATTACTGGTGTCAATTTCCCTTTGCCTCAGATCTACAAGATCTTGTTGAAGTTCTCGGTGTACTACTGCTCTCAGATTGCTCATTGACAATCTAAGGTTACATTCGACGTCTCCTTTAAAGTTAGATTCTTTGGCTAACTTATCAGCTCTATCATGCATTCGGAGGCCAACATGAGTTGGAGACCACATGAAATGGACTCTGTTACCATTCTTAATAATTTTGTTGTATTTGTGTCTAGCTTCAGACACGAGCATGTTACAGTTATGTCTTAAAGAGTTGAGAGCATTTAAGGATGATAAGGAGTCACATACAATTAATTTATCAAGTTTGGAGACTTGTACACATTTCAGTGCAAGGAGCAACCGGACTCCTCGGTTTAGTCTTCGTGGTGTAGTGGTAAGACACTCGCCTGGCGTTCCGCGAGCGCTATGTCATGGGTTCGTATCCTGGCCGGGAAGGATTTACTGGGCGCAATTCCTTAACTGTAGCCTCTGTTTAACGCAACAGTAAAATGTGTACTTGGATGAAAAAACGATTCTTCGCGGCGGGGATCGTATTCCAGGGACCATAGGATTAAGGACTTGCTCGAAACGCTACGCGTACTAGTGGCTGTACAAGAACAACTCTTGTATATATCTCAAAAAAAAAAGTAGTTCGGTCTGAAGGGTAGAGGCCCAGTTGTTTATACGGACTCCTCACTCAAAGTACAAGCCATCGCCCATTGTCAGGACAACTGCACGTCCAGCTGCACCCGTGGTGCGGTGTAGGGAACCATCAGTGTATATTATTTGAGAGAGAGAATGCTCTGTGGACAGAGCATCAATATGGCTTAAGGCGTTGAGCTTTGCCTCAAGACGAAGTTTGGGCTGATCTCTAATTTGCTTCTTGGGTGGAAAGGGAGGGATTAAAACTGGAAAGCGTGTAACCTCCCACGGTGCAGGAAAGTGCCGTTGTTGTTTCTCTTGGTACAAATCATGAACCCCATACATTCTGAGTTGAGTTCCAGTTTTTGTTATCCATTTGGAACAATGCTGATCTTCAATATAGAAATTCTGGAGGGCTTCTGTGCAAGGATTAGGATGAGTTAGCTTAAGCATTCTTATACCAATTTGACAGTTAATTTCAGTAACACGATCACCAACGCTCGGAATATTAAGTTCCTTTCTCATATTAAGTATCTTTGTGGTACGAGGGCACCCAAGGATTATCCTCAAGGCTTCGTTCTGCAATTTTTCAAGCCCTCCAAGCTTTCTTTCGGGCATCAAAACAAGCAGAGGTGCAGCATAATCCACTAAAGATCTGATGTATGCAAGGTACATCATTTTGACAATTCTGACATTGGCACCATAGCTTGAGTGATAACCTGCAACAGCCTTGAGAGCTCGGAGCCTCTCTTTATACTGACGACAGAGTCTGAATACAACAGGACCATTCAGTGGCACCTCAAGGCCAAGGTATTTGAATCTGTTTACATAGTCAAGCTGGGAGCCATCAGACAGTTGCATCTTGCGAACAGCTCCTTCCTGCCTGGGTGGGCGCCGATTTAGTATCTATGTTATGATTTAATTATCTCTGCTGAGATAATTAAACCTAGGTCCTGACATGAGTTTAATACAGAGTTAAGAGTGTTCTGCGTGTTAGCATACCCAGTGGTGTGTATCATTATATCATCAGCATAGCTAATGATGTGGACGTTGGGTTTGCTCGGTATAGAGTTTAACAGCGTGTTTATTAAGATATTAAATAAGGTAGGACTGAGGACACCTCCCTGCGGGGTACCTAGTTCAAGGTCTCTTGTTACACTCCTATGCCCCTGGAAAAATACAGATGACTTCCTGTTGGATAAGTAACCCCTGATCCAAGAAAGAAGCCGACCACCAATATTCATTCTTGCATGCACCCAAGGATTATCAAGATATCATGTCTGTTTGCAATATCAAAGGCAGACTTAAGATCTAGGAAGGTGGTATATGACTTTTCAGTGTGCAGGGTAAGAAAGGTGGTGATGCAATGATGTACACACCTTCCATGCATGAAGCCATATATCTGGGGGGATAGCATGGTTCTTATTCAATGGAGGAGACGGTTTAGGATTATTCTCTCGAATGTTTTGCAAATGCAGCTAGTAAGGGAAATTGGGCGGAAAGCATTCTCTTGATTTGGCTTGGGAATTGGAATGATTATACTGTTGGTCCAAGAGATAGGAAGTTCCCCAGTAACATAGCTCATATTATGCAGCTCAAGCAGGGTATTCCCTGGTACTAAAGGGAGCAGACGCAATATGTCATAAGTGATACCATCTTCACCGGGGGATGTGGCTTTACCTTTGTTTAGGGTCGCGAGTAATTCAAACTCAGTAAATGGCACGTTGCATTCATCTTCCTTGTGGAGCATGAAGTCAATGAGCCTCTCTCGATCTCCGTAACCAGCATTTAATCTGAACTGTATGTCTGGGGGAAGATTATTGAAGCTAGAGGTGGTTGCCCAAGCATCGACTAACTCGTTTGCTCTGTGTAGAGGGTGAGGGTGTGCTACTTGGCCGATCTTATCGCCTTTAATTCTTTTAATATCCTTCCATGTCTGCATGAGGGTGGTGCTATGGAGACTGAAATTGATAAATGTCTGTCATTCCTAGATGTACTTATTCACAGGGAAGACTTTTCATTAAAGTTTAGTGTATATAGAAAACCTATGAATAATTTATCTTATGTTCATTATTTTTCAGGGCATAGATACAATGTGAAAAAATCATTTTTTTCTTCAATGTATCTAAGTGCTCTTCGAGTTGTGAGTCCAGAATTCTTAGATGAAGAGTTTAAGAATATTGATTCGATTGGTCTCATGCTTTGTTACCCACTGATTTTTTTGGAAGTTTGCTATAGCAAAGCATGTCGTACATATTATAATAATATATGCAGAGAAAAAATTGGCCCGAAGAATGTGTTATGTTTACATTATTTCTCTGGGTTTGAGAATATTGTCAAGACCTTGAAACTTTTTGATATACATGTATTGTTTAGCTATGAAAATACTGTTGGTAAGCTATTAGTTAGAAACAGCCCTCGTAGTGATAATTGTGTCATTTATAAAATATCTTATAATAGACCGTAATAAGTTCTATGTTGGGCAAACATCTAAAGATTTGAAATGTAGAGTTTCGCAACAAAAATACACTGTACGACATGGCCAATTATGTAATGCTTTGTTCGTTCATTTGTCAGAAGATGCTCACCAAATTGGTTGGGAGATGGCTTCTTCAATAACGAATGGTAAAAGCACCTATAACAGAAACATAATTGAATCTGCTTTGATACAGATCACAAAAGAAAGTAATTTGAACATTAGCAGCCGTTTATATAACTTAGATCCATTTTTAAAAGATCAATTAAAGGGCAATTTGAGTAGGATCATTGGAACACATTTGTCTCACTAATTCATTGTAAATATTTACTATATTATGCTATGATTATCTATGTGTGGGCCTGTGTGGTTATGTATGGGAGCTGCATCAGATTGGCCAATAGGCCCTCTGCAGTTTTTGTGCGGCTCATATTTGTGTCCACTTATTGTACCTCACCTCACTTCACCATTCTCTCCTGCCTATTTATGTCCAGTACTCGACCTGTAAAACCACTCCTTATGAAGATGTATAAATATACGAAAGTACTTAAGGAAATTCCTGTTTCAATTTTCCTCCGTGGTCTGACACTGTCACTTTTTAATCACGTGTTTATTTTTCGGGATTTACACACACACACACACACACACACACACACACACACACACACACACACACACACACACACACACACACACACACACCAGTATATATATATATATATACATATATATATATATATATATATATATATATATATATATATATATATATATATATATATATATATATATATACACATATATATAAATACATATATATATATATATATATATATATATATATATATATATATATATATATATATATATATATATATATATATATATATATATATGTATATATATATATATATATATATATATATACATATATGTATGTCGAACCTAGTAGCCAGGCCTACTATGCAAGGCCCGATTTGCCTAATAAGCCAAGTTTTCCTAAATTAATATATTTTCTCTATTTTTTTTCTTATGAAATGATAAAGCTACCCATTTCATGATGTAAGAGGTCAATTTTTTTATTGGAGTTAAAATTGACGTAGATATATGGCCGAACCTAACCAACCCTGCCTAACCTAACCTAACCTATCTCTATAGGTTAGGTTAGGTTAAGTAGCCGAAAACGTTAGGTTAGGTTAGGTTAGGTAGGTCAGGTAGTCGAAAAAACATTATTTCAAGAAAACTTGGCTTATTAGGCAAATTGGGCCTTGCATAGTAGGCTGAGAAGTGCGTTCTGGCTATTAGGTACGACATGTATATATATATATATATATATATATATATATATATATATATATATATATATATATATATATATATATATATATATATATATATGTATATATATATATATATATATATATATATATATATATATATATATATATATATATATATATATATATATGTATATATATGTATATATATATATATATATATATATATGTATATATATATATATATATATATATATATATATATATATATATATATATATATATATATATATATATATATATGTATATATATGTATATATATATATATGTATATAAATATATATATATATATATGTATATATATATATATATATATATATATATATATATATGTATATATATGTATATATATATATATATATGTATATATATATATATGTATATATATATATATATGTATATATATATATTTATATATATATATATATATATATATATATATATATATATATATGTATATATATGCAAACAAGCCTGAATGGTCCCCAGGACTATATACAACTGAAAACTCACACCCCAGAAGTGACTCGAACCCATACTCCCACAACTGGTATGTACAGGGACGCCTTAATCCGCTTGACCATCACGACCGGACAAAGAATGAGGTGATTTGATAAAATGCTATGCCCAAGATTACCATCCGAGTGCCGGCGGGGAAGTGGTTCATATAGCCTCGGCTATCACTTCCTTATGTCCGGTCGTGATGGTCAAGCGGATTAAGGCGTCCCTGTACATACCAGTTGTGGGAGTATGGGTTCGAGTCACTTCTGGGGTGTGAGTTTTCAGTTATATGTATATATATGTATATATATATATATATATATATATATATATATATATATATATATATGTATATATATATATGCATACATATATATATATATATGTATATATATATATATGTATGTCGTACCTAGTAGCCAGAACGCACTTCTCAGCCAACTATGCAAGGCCCGTTTTGCCTAATAAACAAAGTTTTCATGAATTAATATATTTTCTCTAATTTTTTTCTTATGAAATGATAAAGCTACCCCTTTCATTATGTACGAGGTCAATTTTTTTTTATTGGAGCTAAAATTGCCGTAGATATATGACCGAACCTAACCAACCCTACCTAACCTAACCTAACCTATCTTAATAGGTTAGGTTAGGTTAGGTGGCAGAAAAAGTTAGGTTAGGTTAGGTTAGGTAGGTTAGGTAGTCGAAAAACAATTAATTCATGAAAACTTGGCTTATTAGGCAAATCGGGCCTTGCATAGTAGGCTGAGAAGTGCGTTCTGGCTACTAGGTACGACATGTATACATACATATATGTATATATATATATATGTATATATATGTATATATATATATATGTCGTACCTAGTTGCCAGAACGCAATTCTCAGCCTACTATGCAAGGCCCGATTTGCCTAATAAGTCAAGTTTTACTGAATTAATATATTTTCTCTTATTTTTTCCTGATGAAATGATAAAGCTACCCATTTCATTATGTATGAAGTCAATAATTTTTTATTGGAGTTAAAATTAACGTAGATATATGACCGAACCTAACCAAACCTACCTAACCTAACCTAACCTATCTTTATAGGTTAGGTTAGGTAAGGTCGCCGAAAAAGTTAGGTAAGGTTAGGTTAGGTAGTCGAAAAACAATTAATTCATAAAAACTTGGCTTATTAGGCAAATCGGTTCTTGCATAGTAGGCTGAGAAGTGCGTTCTGGCTACTAGGTACGATATATATATATATATATATATATATATATATATATATATATATATATATATATGTCGTACCTAATAGCCAGAACGCACTTTTCAGCCTACTATTCAAGGCCCGATTTGCCTAATAAGCCAAGTTTTCATGAATTAATGTTTTTTCGTCTACCTAACCTATCTAACCTAACCTAACCTAGGTTTTTTTGGCTACCTAACCTAACCTTACCCATAAATATAGGTTAGGTTAGGTTAGGTAGGCATGGTTTGGTTCGGTCATATATCTACGTTAATTTTAACTCCAATAAAAAAAAATTGACCTCATACATAGAGAATAGGGTTGCTTTATCATTTCATAAGAAAAAAATTATAGTAAATATATTAATTCAGGAAAACTTGGCTTATTAGGCAAATCGGGCCTTGAATAGTAGGCTGAGAAGTGAGTTCTGGCTACTAGGTACGACATATATATATATATATATATATATATATATATATATATATATATATATATATATATATATATATATATGCATCCAAATGTAAAATAATCTCCCGCAACCCAGACATCACTGGGCAAATACAAAATGCTCTTCCAGACATTCTCGTTGTCGAGCCACCGGACTGCACTCTCCTGGGTGCCCCCATTGGGGGCACCCAGGAGAGAAATAGGAGAGGGCACCGTAACATACCCCTCCCCTTAAAATAAGAGTCATATCGGTTAGTAAATCCGGGAGAGGGCATCTGCCACCACATTCTCCCTTCCTTTAATGTGCCTGATTTCTAGCCAGTACTCTTGGAACAGTAGGGCCCATCTTGTCAGCCTTTGGTTCGTGTTCTTCATCCTATGCACGAACGTCAAGGGGTTATGATCGGTGAACACTTGCACCGGTCTAGTACCTCCACCCACATAGATGTCAAAATGTTTCAGTGCCAGGATAAGGGCCAAGGCTTCCTTTTTCACTGTACTATAAGCCCTCTGGTACTTTTCGAATTTCTTCGAGTAGAATGCCACTGGACGGTGGACTCCGTCCTTCTCTTGAGCTAACATGGCTCCAATTCCCACGTCGCTAGCGTCGACGTATAAGATAAAGTCTGACTCAAAGTCAGGCGAAATCAGCACTGGCGCTTCAGTCAACAACTTCTTAGTCTTCTCGAAGGACTCCTGGCATGCTTCCCCCCACTTCCATCTAACGTTCTTAGATAGCAATTCAGTCAGAGGGTGTGCCACTGTCGAGAAGTTATTGCAAAATCCTCTATAGTATCCAACCATCCCTAAATATCGTAACAATTCCTTTCTCGTTCTGGGATTCGGATATTCTTTGATTGCCATCACTTTCTGGTCTACTGGAGTCACTTCCCCTTGACCCACGACGAAACCTAAGTATTCTAATCGGGCCTTTCCGAATTCGCTTTTGGCCAGATTAACGGTCAGGTTCGCTTCTTCCAACCGTTGGAATAACTCCGTCAGTCGATTCATGTGTTGTTTCCAGCTATCGGCGTACACCACTATATCATCTATATACACGGCGCAGCCTTCCATCCCTCTTAGCACTTCGTTCATCATCCTCTGAAAACAACTTCCGCTGTTCTTCATACCAAAGGGAAGCACTTTGTACTGGTACAATCCGTCTGGAGTAGCAAACGCTGAGATCTTTCTCGCACTCGGAGACAAAGGGATTTGATAATACCCTTTCAGCAGGTCGACCTTGGTGACGAACCTTGCATTTCCTACTTGGCTTGGTCGACGCAATCACTTATTCGGGGCATCGGGTGAGAATCTGACACGGTTATGGCATTCACTTTACGATAGTCAGTGCAAAAACGATATGATCCGTCACTCTTCTTGACCAGCACACAGGGCGAGCTCCACTCACCGTTGCTGGGCTCAGCGAGATCATTCGCTAGCAGATATTCCACCTCCTGTCGCATGATCTTCCTCTTCTCGGGACTCACCCGATAAGCACTCTGCTTGATTGGCTTTCCTCCGCACACGTCCACCTCGTGCACCACACTCTTGTGCCGTCGGGGCACATCCGTGAAAAGCGACTTGTTCCTTCTTATCAGGGTCACTAGTTCTCTCCTTTTCTCTTTATCCAGATGACGCAGCCTGTCTTCTAGGTGTGTCAAACTCTCTGTATTCGACAGGCGCGTACCATCGGCACGGGCCCACTTTCCTCCGCTGGCAACACCTGGTCCATCTCCATACACAGAACCAATTTCCCTTCTCGCGACTGTGTTGCTCCCTTCACTCCTGCACTCTCTTGTTCCTCTGGGAAGTATGGCTTTAAACGATTGATATGACACACCTGTGTCTTGTTAGGGCGATTCGGCTTGCTGATCTCATAACTTACAGGACCCACACGCCGAACAACCGAGTATGGACCACCAAAGCGTGATTCCGTCACTCTACCCCTCCCAGGTAGCAACATCATCACTCTGGCTCCTGCCTCGAACTCCCTTGGGACAGCCTTCTTGTCGTACCAGATCGACATCTTCTCTTGCGCTGTCTTCAAGTGATCAGCAGCCAGCTCCTTCGCCGTTTTCAATCGTTCATGGAATCTTCGCACATACTCTTCCACTGTCACTAATGTCTTCTCCGCCGTCATCCGCTCCTTCAGCATCAACAACGGGCTCCTTACTTCGTGCCCAAACACTAGCTGGAATGGAGAGAATCCCAGAGACTCAACTATAGCATCTCGGATCGCGAACAGGGCTGGACCGACAGCCTCATCCCATTCCGCTCCCTGTTCAGCACAATACACTCTTAAGATGGTCTTCAGAGTTGAATGGAACCTCTCAATCGCTCCCTGCGATTGAGGTCTATAAGGAGACGATCGTAGTTGGGCTATTCCCCAGCTCGCAATAGCCTGCCTAAACCACCTCGACTGGAAAACACTTCCACAGTCGGACTGGATCTCCTTGGGCACACCTACCCAAGCAAAGAACCGCTGAAGGTGTCCCATGACGCATTTCGATGTCACCTTCCGCACTGGGATCGCCTCTGGAAATCTCGTCGAAGCACACATGATAGTCAATAAGTAATTGTTCCCTTTTCTTGTCTTAGGTAGTGGTCCCACGACGTCGATTATTAGGCGCTCAAACGCCTGGCCAAATGCTGGAACTGGAACTAAAGGTGCTTTCGGAATGGCAGGGACGTTCTTCCCCGCTCTCTGGCACGGGAAACACGTCTTGCAAATTCTTCTTACATCCGCGTCCATGCCCGGCCAATAAAAATGTTCCCGAAGCCTGCCTAAGGTCTTGGTTACTCCCAAGTGACCCGCGGGATCCACTGTGTGTGCAAGCTTTAGCACCGCGCATCTGTACTGAGCTGGCACCACCACCTGATGCCTCACTCTCAGCATATCATCGCCCGCTTTGGCCCTAACCGGCCTCCACTGCCTCATTAGCACTCCCTTCTCCACGAAGAAATGAGTCGGTGACTTGGGTCCAGCGAGACCTCCTTCCGCATCCCGTACCAACTCAGGAAACTCTTCCTTTTGCAGCTCACCTAGACGGGTGCGGTCAATTCCTAGAGGACTGGTGAGAGTAACTTGGACACTCGTATCCGGCGCTTCCTCACCTGTCGCTTGTCCTCTGGCCTCCTCTCGGAACAAATGATCGAGCCCCAGGTACCCCGGCATGTTCTCTTCGGCGTGACTGGATCCGCTCACATCACCTTCATTGACGTCTCGTCCTGACGTCACTGCGCATACCGGAAATGCCACTCTCGCAATTTCCATTTCGCCACTACTGGCGCCCGTCTTGCTGCTCTGTCGATAGGACTCTACACACTCCTCACCCTTAATCAAATTCGGGAGAACACATCCCCCACAGGAATCATTTCCTAGGATCACCTGAGCGTCCATCCTCGGCAGCAAAGCACAGACCCCTGCCAAGAGAGTCTGACAACCATAGTCTAAATTAAGAGTCACCCTATGGAGGGGCATCCGCACTTGTCCCCCCAACGTCCTTATCAGGGCCTCCCCTGTACTAGAACTTCTATAGTCCTCGGGGAAGAGGGATTCACTAACAAGGGTGAAGTCGGACCCAGTGTCCCTCAGCATCCTCGCTGGCACAGGATCAGCTCCCCTTATCTTCACCGTCCCCTCACACACAAAGGGGTGGATCCTCTTCTCCCTCATCACCGGCATATCACCTGAATAATCGTTGGCTTCTCCGCTTTCCATCCTAGCGAAAGCCACGTTTCCACCGTGCCTGGGGCGACCGCACTCCCTTGCAAGGTGTCCTCGTCCCCCACAGTTGTAACACCGACCGCCTCTCCTAGGCGATCCTCTACCAGTCCTCCTGGTAGCACCAATGGTAGAGGTTCCCTGAGTCCACCTAGGACTCTCTGTCGTCGGTTCCCGGGCAGCAGCACTCGCTCCCGAGCTACGTCCACTGCTCACAGGTTGGGGCTTCCTCCCCGCGTCCCTTGAGCTCTTGAACTGGGTTACCTCATTGGGTAAACTACTTTTGGTAGAGTCCCCATCCATCCTCGCTCCTCCTGAACTCCTAAGGTTCCCTCCCGACCTGGGGTAAGGCGAGTGTCTGGGCGGCCCCTCCCTCCTGATATGTAGTGCCTCCTCCAGCATGTCGGCTCGATCCGCTGCAGCCTTCAGGTCCTTAATACCTGCTTCTCTCAATCTTACTCGCAACTCAGGATGGAGCACTGACATAAACTTCTCCACCACGTTCAACGCGACGCAATTCGACTTCTTTCTTTGCCCTTATCTCCTCCAGTCGCAGTTGTCTCTCTCCTTCTTCCCGCTGCAGCCGAGCTTCTCGCTCCTCTCGCTGCAGCTCAGCCGCACGTTCCTCTCGCTGCAGCTCAGCCGCACGTTCCTCTCGCTGCAGCTCAGCCGCACGTTCCTCTCGCTGCAGCTCAGCCGCACGTTCCTCTCGCTGCATTTGCGCTTCTCTCTCCTCTCGTCGCAGCTGGGCTTCCAGTTGCATCTTCATTATTTCCAGTTGCAGGCTCCTCTTACTACAGCTGGACCTTCCACTGCTCCCATGTTCACTGTGAATTCTCTCCACACTGGTAGGCACTTGGGGAGGCCCTAGTCGGGACGGTTCACCTTGCGACGGCTCTCCTCGGGACGGCTCCTCTTGAGATGGCTCCTCTCCCGTCGCTTCCTCTCGAGCTGTGAGCTGTGCCATGATCTCTATCCTTCGCTCCGCTACCTTAGTCGTCCTCAACCTGATCCCAAAGTGGTTTGCCACTTGTTGGAGCTGGGCCTTGGTACACTCCTCCAAAATTCTCTCGTCCCTTGTGTCAATAAATTTCTTTACTTTGTCCTCCTCCATCTCTATATCATTGAGCATACACGACAGCACAGACAAGTTAGTAGGCACTAATTTCACCGTTTCAGTCCCTTAGCCGGTTGAGTAACAGTACTACTGAATTCACTGGCCACACTGTATTAGTACCCTGGCAACACTTGTCTTGAAATTTGGGCCACACTGTAGCTTGACCCGCGCTTCCTGGCGAAGTTCCCAGTTCTTGGCTACCGGGGTTCGAATCCTGGCGAGGTCGCCAGTTCTCTGTCACGTGGGGGTGGGCGGTCCGGGGCTCTGCTAACACTCGGCTGCTAGGGGCTCAAAGGCCCAAATACTCAGCCCCTCCGACTCCCTGGATTCACCGGAGTCTCCTTGGTCACACAAGAGAGGACCAACAATGCCCACCTCCGCAGGTCTTTGCTTCCACCACAAAGGGGTGCCACTGATTCACCCTGGAAGCCCTTCAGTCAAACACGGGGAAACTGCTGTTAACAGTTCCGGCCTAGACCCGTGGGGGAGTGAAGGAAGACTCAGGCTTACCTATAACCATAACCTCCCTGAGTCTTGCCTGCCAGACAAAAAAGGTTGCAGGAACTCCTTTCCCGCCTGTCTTCTCTATCTTCCTCTTAGCAAGGTCGCCAGCTGGGTTATTATATCTGCACCCCAGCAATGCAGTTCAGTGGGTGTATTATATATTGTTTGTAGCCAGAAATGTATGCTCATAGAGAAATATCATAAATGGAGGCACACTCAAACACAGTAATAAAATGTGTGGATTTACTGATGCAAATTACATGAACACACACACATAATCACAAGTAATACATGAATATGGAATATGGATAATGAGTCTGGAGATCGTCAGCCTCTTCTTCCACGACCTCCAACACTCCTTCAACTGGGCAGGAAGACAGGAGTCTCACACTCTCACAGGAGGGCCTCTTCACCACGTCGGCACCTCTTCTTCACTGTCCTACCATCCATACACACTGTCCTCTCTGACAGTCCTGGACACAAGCTGCTTTGCAGCCTATTCTACTATTAAAGTAATAAAGTCTTGCTGCCACATACACAAGTAAATATTGTGGCCTAACTAGCCTACTCATACAAGGGGTAATGGGAGGGAAAATGATCTACCTTACATTCCTGGCTCACGACGCCTGTCCCTCGATGGTGTGAGGTTCCCACGCTTCCTTGGGTCGATCCTTGACGATCCAGGACGTTCCACAGGTCCTCAGGTGTCGTGAAGCCTTCGCGTCGTCGCCGTTCCAATCCCTGAGATTCAGCTGCCCCAATCCTGGTTCATCGATGGGCGCTGAGCTAATCACTATTTTTCCCCACACTCGCCTCTCCCACAGGGCGTTGCTCCGTGTCCTAGGCACGGTGTCGTCCTTCCAAGATTCTCAGTGGATGTGACCCCAGTCACAGCTAGGCCTGCCCGCCCACCTTCCAGACCTCAACGTCTAACCAGCGGAGCCGCCTAGCGTCGTCGCCGACTATTTTCCAAGTTTGGCACTTCTCTGCTCACTGAACTTGGTTCCTCTTTTGCTTCCCAGAAGCGCAGGGTCTCCAATAACTATGATGGGCTGCGATGGCCAGCTCAATCCACTGAACAAGGCTTGCAGAGCCTCCAATCCTTGAGAGCAGACCGAGGCGCGTCCTGTCGCTTCCAAGGTCAGAACCACTCTGACGTTGGCGCCGCCCGGGGCACTCGGTGACGTCATGGCGGGCCCTGATTGGTCGCCCGCGACCTACGTCGGCCAATCCGCGATCGGCAATGTCCCTTCCAAAAGGTCATATCTGCCGTAGGGGATACTGTTTCATTTTATAACAGGGCGCCAATTTTCCTTTATTTACAACTTATAATATAACTTCCTTCCCTTAACTGGCAGCCGGTCTGGTCGCCACATATATCATTAGACTCCCTGAACCTCAGAGAATCAGTAGGGAGAGCTGATATGACTCTTTAAGCCGGCAAACGAAAGAAATAGGAGAGGGCACCGTAACACCCACGAGCAATCGAGGAGGTCCTGGCTGCAAAAATCACTGACCTAAAGAGAATGCAGGACAGGATTGACAAGATTGATGCCCATGATGCTCTCTTTCTCCTTACAAGATGCCTGTCTCTCCCTAAGTTGACCTACTTTCTGAGATGTTCTCCATCCTACAGCAGCCCTAAGTTAAATGTGTATGACACCCTTCTGAGGTCCATGCTGGTGAAAGTCCTGAACCTGCCATTGGACGACTCTCAGTGGGAGCAAGCAACCCTTCCTGTAAGACTCGGCGGCCTTGGTGTCCGCACAGCTCCCAAATTGCTCTACCAGCCTTCCTTTCCTCCTCTCATGCATCGCACGACCTCGTCAGAGATATTTTACCTGCAACCCTGAGAGATTCAGCAGGAATACACGATCCTGCTTTCACTGAATGTTCAAATCAGTGGAATGTTCTTGCAGCCCCAGCAACCATTATAGAGCCAACAAAACAACACAAACAGTCCGGCTGGGACCACCCTCTAGTGGAAAAAGTAGCTGATGCCATGCTAAGCGTCGCAACATCAGACAAGGAGAAAGCCCGCCTCAGAGCAGTGCGTGCCCCCCATGCAGGAGACTTCCTCCTGGCAGTACCCATGTCTGCAATGGGCACGCGCCTAGATCCAGAATCCCTTCGTGTAGCAGTGGCCCTCCGCCTTGGTGCCCCAATTCACACTGAATACAAGTGTATTTGCAACAGGGTGGAAGCAGACCAATACGGACTGCATGGGTTGCATTGCGGAAGCACAAAGGGCTGGCATGCAAGACACAACGAGGTCAATGACATCATCAAGAGAAGCCTCGTCTCAGCTGGGTGCCCAGCGGAGAGAGAACCTCGCATCCTAGGGGTCCAAAACCCGGATTTCCCAGCACTTCGCCCTGATGGCATCACCATATACTCATGGAAGGAGGGTAGACAGTTGGTGTGGGACTACACATGTGTATCCACCCTGCCTGACACCTATGTACACTTGGGAGCTGATCAAGCAGGTGGGGCGGCCAACCACAGGGAAACAGCAAAATCACTCAAGTACAGGCGACTGGAAGGTCAATACCTCTTTGTTCCCATAGCGTCTGAGACGCATGGCCCCTGGGGCAAGAGTGCCTTGGGATTTCTCAAGGAATTGGGGTCCAAGCTCATTGACGTCACCAGAGACCCAAGGGCTTCCAGTTTTTTATTTCAGCGTCTCAGTGTGGCGATCCAGAGGGGAAATGCTTGCTGCGTCCTCGGTTCCTGTCCAGAAGCGGAGGAGCTTCAAGAGATCCATAACCTTTAGGCATTTGTCTTGTATGTTTTGTAACCTTTAAATACACAATAAAGGAAAAAAAAAATGGAAGGGGGTGGTAGGAGAAAAGCACACAGAAACTGTATTGGAGGGGACCCACATTCCCTCCAATGCGTTATGTGTGGTTTCCTCCGAGGCTATGGGTCCCCCTTCTTCCAGCCAGAGGTGGTACTCCCTTCCCTATTATAAAAAATATATATATATATATATATATATATATATATATATATATATATATATATATATATATATATATTTGTGTGTTCAAGAGCAAATATCTTTAGCTTTCGAAGATAATGCAGTTTGAAGAAGTTTTTCGGTATCTTCAAATCTTCCCTCCGCTGCTAAGTGCCGGGCCCGACTAAGAAGACTGTAGGTGTAATTGGCAACACGATGGTCGAGCAGTGGCACCAGTATTTCTAAGTGGCCATTCATGGCAGCTAGGAGCAGAGAATTATTATAAGCCTCGATGCTAATGGTGTCGTAGAAAGAGTAGAGGACGTTGGCCACCTCGTCACTGGTCCCTCCCGCTGCCACTACCAGTCGAGTCCCGTCCAGGGTCTCTTTGTCATATGACAAAGAGGTGCGGATGATATTGTCAACCTCTTTAACTTCTTTGGCAAGGGCAGCCTAAGCCAAAGCCTCATTGAACTTCATATTCACTAGAGTGAGTAACTCGGTTATCCTCTTCCAGTGCCGTCTTGTCACCATCTTTGACAGCACTTCACAAAGACATTCATCCTTATACTTAAAACTCTGCTGGAGGACTGTGAACACACTTTCCCACAGTCCCTGGTCGTCAGCTCTCTGGATCAAGCTCTTGAACGTTTCAGTTGGCAACGGAAAGTTTCGTCTAAGGACCTGATGTACAATATCCCACTGATTATTATCAGCGGCTTTGATGATGACGAAGTCTGCTTCTTCATTTGTCATCTTGACGTGGATCTCAAGGATTATCCGGACGACCTTCCAGTGTCGTTGAGCGGCAGCAGCCATGATAGCAGTCATGTTTACTTTGCCTACTATTCTTGCAGGAACTGACAGATCAATGTGGCACTGAAAATCAATGTGGTCATGGATTTTATTGTAATTTTAAAAATAAAGTATGATTCAATATTACAATAGTCAGGGGAAATAAATGGTAGTTGTCAGCTATAACTGCCGATTATTATACTATGAGAATGTTTTATTGGATTCAACAAGACAATCTTCATCCCTCAAACTCTTCTAAAACAAAGTCAAAGGCTAACAACAACAGGAGATGATATCAAGAAATTTACAGGGCATCGAACTGGTAGCCATAGGTCATTGACCGGAGATTGCCTAAGCTTACAAATGATTGTTGATGATTATATTGGCAGCTTTTATCAATGTTGACTAAGGATTATATATGTCCTGTGTAAATATATCTCACGTTAGCTGAGGATAGAAACTTGATCTTCTGGGAAGGAGACAAGTACAAACTATGAATGATCACTGATGCTTGTAAATATGGGAGTGAATTTCTGTATTCTCTTTTCTGTTTTCGGGTTTCAGACAACCTTCAGCCCCCTCTGTTTAAATCCCTAAACATGCTGACTTCTTGATGAGTCAACACCAGCAATCAACAGCCAATTATTGCACAACTATATTCTACCCACCTCAAGACTCTGCTCCAATATAGAAGCATCAAGAAATATGGACCAATAGGCTTTCTACAAACACTTCTATTCAATATCCATTGTTTCGTGTTCTGTCTTGTGTTGATGAAATTAATACCCTATTAATACTCTTGTTCTGTCTTGTGTTGATGAAATTAATACCCTATTAATACCACATGTTGTTCTGTCTTGTGTTAATGCCACATCACCCCTTCCACCTCACTCAAATGTAGATATAAAATCGGAGATGCGTAAGTTCTATTCAGTTGTGTATTTGTGAACTAAAGTCTTTGAAAATGTAATAAGTTTTACGAAACGCGCTAGTGTCGCGTCAGACTAGAAATAAAAATTAATTTTGGAGAATTGATTTTTGATTTACCTCCAACAGTGAAAAGAAATGTACGAAAGATTGAGAAAATTCGTGTTAGAATTATTAATCTTACTTTTTCGGTCATATTTAATAATATATGTCTACAGGAAAGACTGCTACCAAAATATATATTAATATATATATATATATATATATATATATATATATATATATATATATATATATATATATATATATATATATATATATATATATATATATATATATATGTATGTATATATATATATATATATATATATATATATATATATATATATATATATATATATATATATATATATATATATATATATATATATATGTATATATATATATATGTATATATAAATAGGATGGGAGTACCACCTCTAGCTGGAAGAAGGGGGACCCATAGCCTCGGAGGAAACCACGCATAACGCATTAGAGGGAATGTTTAGATCCCCTCCAATACAGTTTCTGTGTGCTTTTCTCCTACCACCCCCTTCCTTTTTTATTTTTTGTGCTTTATTATGCATATGATGGTTACAAGATATACATGGGTTGATACAAAAATAATAATGCAAAAAGGTGCTTAAAGGTTATGGATCTCTTGAAAAACACAACAATGAGAAACATTGATGAATGTCACAGACGGGTTCGATCATTGTTGCAAGTTAAACACTTCTTCGAATTCCTCTGAAGTTGGACTAGTGCCCAAGACGCAACAGGCATTTCCCCTCTGAATCGCAACACTGAGGCGCTGGAACAAGAAACTTTTTGCTCTCTGGTCTTTTGTAGCGCTGATCAATTTGTCCCCCAATTCCTTCAGGAACTTCAATGCACATTTTCCCCACTAACCGAGGGTCTCCGAGCCGATCGGAACAAAGCTGTAGCAGTGTGCTAGACCTCTGTATTTAATAATTTTCTGCGATTCCCTGAAAGAAGCAGCACCACCGCTTTCACGTGTGCTGTAGTGGAGGTAGGTACTGGCCAGTGTGGCAGCGCACGTGTAGTCCCATACCACTTGCTTACCATCCTTCCAAGGTAGCAAGGTGACCCCATCAGGGCGCTTCTGAGGGTCGTTAGGCCTGGATAAGTGTGGTTCTCTTTGTGCCGGGCAGCGGGCTGTGGCGAGGCTCCTCTTGATGATGTCGTTGACTTCTTCATGTCTTGCAATTTTACCCTGTGATTTATTGGAGTTAAAATTAACGTAGATATATGACCGAACCTAACCAACCCTACCTAACCTAACCTAACCTATCTATATAGGTTAGGTTAGGTTAGGTAACCGAAAAAGTTAGGTTAGGTTAGGTTAGGTAGATTAGGTAGTCGAAAAATAATTAATTCATGAAAACTTGGCTTATTAGGCAAATCGGGCCTTGCATTGTAGGCAGAGAAGTGCGTTCTGGCTACTAGGTACGACATATATATATATATATATATATATATATATATATATATATATATATATATATATATGTCGTACCTAATAGCCAGAACGCACTTCTCAGCCTACTATTCAAGGCCCGATTTGCCTAATAAGCCAAGTTTTCATGAATTAATGTTTTTTCGTCTACCTAACCTACCTAACCTAACCTAACCTAGCTTTTTTTGGCTACCTAACCTAACCTTACCGATAAATATAGGTTAGGTTAGGTTAGGTAGGGTTGATTAGGTTCGGTCATATCCCAGCAAACACAAATCATCTACACAACGTTCGCCTATCTCTTCCCATAGGTGTGGGAATGATTTGCATTGAGAATGGTGCAGGAGAGCCTTTGAGAAACTTTTACTCAAAAAATCCAAACACAAAGGTTTAATTATAAATTGTTTTTCTACAATTATTTTCTTCCAAATGTAAAACAAATAGTTTTTACATGTTTAAATATAAAATTTATGGTGTTTTTTTGTAAAATTCATTAATAAATTGTGAATGATATATATTGGCTGAGTGAAACCTTTAAAATCCATTTAGTTATAATATGAACAGAAAAAGTAGTTTTCCAAATTTTCTAAAAATCGCTCTTTTTAACACAATTTGACTCCTTATGCATTCCACTAAACACTAATATCATGTTTAAATATATAATTTATGTATTATTCCCTAAGATAATTTATATAAATTTTAAAAGTTGCTGGAAAGTGGTGAGAACGAATCTGAAAACGTTTTGTTGTCTTATATTGGCGTGTTCTTATTAACTAGAGTGAGTAAGAGTGAGCGAGAGTGGGTAAGAGTGAGTAAGAGTGAATGAAGGTGAGTGAGAGTGCCAGAGAGTGTGTAAGTGTGAGTAAGAGTGAGTATAAGTAAGAGTGACTGAGAGTGAGTAAGAGTGACAGAGTGAGTAAGAGTGAGAGTAAGAGTGACAGAATGAGTAAGAGTGAGAGTAAAGTGATTGAGAGTAAGGGTGAGTATGAGAGTAAGAGTGATTGAGAGTTAGAGTGAGAGTAAGAGTGATTGAGAGTTAGTGAGAGTAAGAGTGATTGAGAGTAAGAGTGATTGAGAGTAAGAGTGATTGAGAGTAAGAGTGATTGAGAGTAAGAGTGATTGGGAGTAAGAGTGATTGAGAGTAAGAGTGATTGGGAGTAAGAGTGATTGGGAGTAGGAGTTAGAGTGAGAGTAGGAGTAAGAATGAGAATAAGAGTGATTGAGAGTAAGAGTGATTGGGAGTAAGAGTAAGAGTAAGAATGAGAGTAGGAGTGATTGAGAGTAGGAGTGATTGGGAGTAGGAGTGATTGGGAGTAAGAGTGATTGAGAGTAAGAGTAATTGAGAGTAAGAGTATGAGAGTAAGAGTGAGAGAGTGAGTATGAATGGGTAAGGGTGACTGAGAGTGAGTAAGAATGACAGAGTAAGAGTGACAGAGTAAGAGTGACAGAGTAAGAGTGACAGAGATTAAGAGTGACAGAGAGTAAGAGTGACAGAGTAAGAGTGACAGAGAGTAAGAGTGACAGAGTAAGAGTGACAGAGAGTAAGAGTGACAGAGAGTAAGATTGACAGAGTAAGAGTGACAGAGTAAGAGTGACAGAGAGTAAGAGTGACAGAGAGTAAGAGTGACAGAGTAAGAGTGACAGAGAGTAAGAATGACAGAGAGTAAGAGTGACAGAGAGTAAGAGTGACAGAGAGTAAGAGTGACAGAGAGTAAGAGTGACAGAGTAAAAGTGACAGAGTAAGAGTGACAGAGAGTAAGAGTGACAGAGAGTAAGAGTGACAGAGAGTAAGAGTGACAGAGTAAGAGTGACAGAGAGTAAGAGTGACAGAGAGTAAGAGTGACAGAGTAAGAGTGACAGAGTGTAAGAGTGACAGAGTAAGAGTGACAGAGAGTAAGAGTGACAGAGAGTAAGAGTGACAGAGTAAGAGTGACAGAGAGTAAGAGTGACAGAGAGTAAGAGTGACAGAGTAAGAGTGACAGAGTAAGAGTGACAGAGAGTAAGAGTGACAGAGAGTAAGAGTGACAGAGAGTAAGAGTGACAGAGAGTAAGAGTGACAGAGAGTAAGAGTGACAGAGTAAGAGTGACAGAGTAAGAGTGACAGAGAGTAAGAGTGACAGAGAGTAAGAGTGACAGAGAGTAAGAGTGACAGAGTAAGAGTGACAGAGAGTAAGAGTGACAGAGTAAGAGTGACAGAGTAAGAGTGACAGAGAGTAAGAGTGACAGAGAGTAAGAGTGACAGAGAGTAAGAGTGACAGAGAGTAAGAGTGACAGAGAGTAAGAGTGACAGAGTAAGAGTGACAGAGAGTAAGAGTGACAGAGTAAGAGTGACAGAGTAAGAGTGACAGAGAGTAAGAGTGACAGAGAGTAAGAGTGACAGAGAGTAAGAGTGACAGAGAGTAAGAGTGACAGAGAGTAAGAGTGACAGAGTAAGAGTGACAGAGTAAGAGTGACAGAGAGTAAGAGTGACAGAGAGTAAGAGTGACAGAGAGTAAGAGTGACAGAGAGTAAGAGTGACAGAGTAAGAGTGACAGAGAGTAGGAGTGACAGAGTAAGAGAGTGAGAGTGATTATGAGAGAGTTAAGAGTGTGAGGTGTGAGAGAGTAGCAGGCCAGGGAGGCAGGATGTGTGGTCACAGGCGAGGCCTAGGCCTCGTGATCTCTAATGTTGGTTTTTATATATATGTGGGATTTTTTGTCCTGTTTCAAATTATAATTATTTAGCAGGAATGTAATAAGATATTGCACAGTATTAATGTGACAATAATATATGCATTATTTCCTTGATAATCAAACTTGTTGTTCAAAGATAATATACAATCTTTGAAGGAAACATTTTGAGAGCGCAAGCTGGCAACACTGTTCTGGTGGGTGAGAGAGACATATGGTTAGTTGTTCTCAGACCTACAGTGGAGAAGGGTGTGTCCCAGCTGGCCGCCACCAGCCGCCACCCGCCGCCACCCGCCGCCACCCGCCGCCACCCGCCGCCACCCGCCGCCACCCGCCGCCCACCACCAGCCGCCACCAGCCACCACCAGCCGCCACCCGCCACCACCCGCCACCACCCACCACCAGCCGCCACCAGCCGCCACCCGCCGCCACCCGCCGCCACCCGCCACCCACCACCAGCCGCCACCCGCCGCCACCCACCACCAGCCGCCACCTGCCACCACCCACCACCAACCGCCACCCGCCGCCACCCGCCGCCACCCGCCACCACCCACCACCAGCCGCCACCCGCCACCAGCCACTGCCACCCACCACCGCCACTCACCACCCGCCGCCACCACCCACCACCAGCCGCCACCCGCCACCACCCACCACCAGCCGCCAGCCGCCACCCACCACCAGCCGCAACCCGCTGCCACCCGCCGCCACCCACCACCCGCCGCCACCCACCACCAGCCGCCACCCGCCGCCACCCACCACCAGCCGCCACCCGCCACCACCCACCACCAGCCGCCACCCGCCACCACCCACCACCAGCCGCCACCCACCACCACCCACCACCAGCCGCCACCACCCACCACCAGCCGCCACCCGCCACCACCCACCACCAGCCGCCACCCGCCACCACCCACCAGCAGCCGCCACCCGCCACCACCCACCACCAGCCGCCACCCGCCACCACCCACCACCAGCCGCCACCCGCAACCGCCACCCACCACCGCCACCCGCCACCCGCCACCACCCACCACCAGCCGCCACCACCCACCACCAGCCGCCACCAGCCACCGCCACCCGCCACCAGCCACCGCCACCCACCACCACCCGCCACCAGCCACCGCCACCCACCACCGCCACTCACCACCCGCCGCCACCAGCCGCCACCCGCCACCCACCACCGCCACCCGCCGCCACCAGCCGCCGCCGCCACCACCACCCACCACCACCGCCGCCACCACCCATCACCGCCGCCGCCACCACCACCCACCACCACCGCCGCCGCCACCACCCATCACCGCCGCCGCCGCCACCACCCACCACAGCCGCCGCCGACACCACCGCCACCGCCCACCACAGCCGGCACCACCACCCACCACCACCACCACCACCCACCACCGCCGCCACCACCAGCCGCCACAAGCCGCCACCGCCCGCCACCGCCCGCCACCAGCCGCCATCACCACCACCACCACCACCAGCCGCCATCACCGCCACCAGCTGCCACCACCACCAGCCGCCACCACCACCACCACCAGCCGCCATCACCGCCACCAGCTGCCACCACCACCAGCCGCCATCACCGCCACCAGCCGCCACCACCAGCCGCCACCACCAGCCGCCACCACCGCCACCACCACCTGCCACCAGCCGCCACCACCGCCCGCTATCAGCAGTCACCGCCCGTTGCCACAGTCGCCACCGCAAGCCGCCACCGCCAGCCGCCACCAGCCCCCCCCACCGCCGATCGTCACCACCCACCACAGCCGCCGCCGCCCGCCACCGCCCGCCACCGCCCGCCACCACCCACCACAGCCGCCACCACCATCCACCACCACCCGCCGCCACCACCCACCACCACCCGCCGCCACCACCCACCACCACCCGCCGCCACCACCCACCACCACCAGCCGCCGCCGCCACCCACCACCCGCCGCCGCCGCCACCACCACCCACCACCACCGCCGCCACCACCCACCACCACCAGCCGCCGCCGCCACCACCACCACCCACCACCACCGCCGCCACCACCAGCCGCCGCCACCGCCACCACCACCCACCACCACCGCCGCCACCACCCACCACCGCCAGCCGCCACCACTCATCACAGACCCCGCCACCGCCCGCCAGACACAGCCGCCAGTGTCCGCCACCGCCGCCACTGTCCGCCACCGCCGCCATTGTCCGCCACCGCCGTCACTGTCCGCCACCGCCGCCACTGTCCGCCACCGCCACCACTGTCCGCCCGCCGCCACCACTGTCCGCCCGCCGCCACCACTGTCCGCCCGCCGCCACCACTGTCCGCCCGCCGCCACCACTGTCCGCCCGCCGCCACCACTGTCCGCCCGCCGCCTCCACTGTCTGCCCGCCGCCTCCACTGTCCGCCCGCCGCCTCCACTGTCCGCCCGCCGCCTCCACTGTCCGCCCGCCGCCGCCACTGTCCGCCCGCCGCCGCCACTGTCCGCCCGCCGCCGCCACTGTCCGCCCGCCGCCGCCACTGTCCGCCGCCGCCTCCACTGTCCGCCCGCCGCCTCCACTGTCCGCCCGCCGCCTCCACTGTCCGCCCGCCGCCTCCACTGTCCGCCCGCCGCCTCCACTGTCCGCCCGCCGCCTCCACTGTCCGCCCGCCGCCGCCACTGTCCGCCCGCCGCCTCCACTGTCCGCCCGCCGCCACTGTCCACCACCGCCGCCACGGTCCGCCCGCCGCCACTATCCGCCACAGCCGCCACTGTCCGCCCGCCGCCACTGTCCGCCCGCCGCCGCCCTGTCCGCCCGCCGCCACTATCCGCCACCGCCGCCACTGTCCGCCCGCCGCCACTGTCCGCCCGCCGCCACTATCCGCCACCGCTGCCACTGTCCGCCCGACGCCACTGTCCGCCCGCCGCCACTGTCCTCCCGCCGCCACTGTCCGCCCGCCGCCACTGTCCGCCCGCCGCCACTGTCCCCCCGCCGCCACTGTCCGCCCGCCGCCGCCCTGTCCGCCCGCCGCCACTATCCGCCACCGCCGCCACTGTCCGCCCGCCGCCACTATCCGCCACCGCCGCCACTGTCCGCCCGACGCCACTGTCCGCCCGCCGCCACTGTCCGCCCGCCGCCACTGTCCGCCCGCCGCCACTGTCCGCCACCGCCACCACTGTCCGCCCGCCGCCACCACTGTCCGCCCGCCGCCACCACTGTCCGCCCGCCGCCACCACTGTCCGCCCGCCGCCTCCACTGTCTGCCCGCCGCCTCCACTGTCCGCCCGCCGCCTCCACTGTCCGCCCGCCGCCTCCACTGTCCGCCCGCCGCCGCCACTGTCCGCCCGCCGCCGCCACTGTCCGCCCGCCGCCGCCACTGTCCGCCGCCGCCTCCACTGTCCGCCCGCCGCCTCCACTGTCCGCCCGCCGCCTCCACTGTCCGCCCGCCGCCTCCACTGTCCGCCCGCCGCCTCCACTGTCCGCCCGCCGCCTCCACTGTCCGCCCGCCGCCTCCACTGTCCGCCCGCCGCCGCCACTGTCCGCCCGCCGCCTCCACTGTCCGCCCGCCGCCACTGTCCACCACCGCCGCCACGGTCC
>NC_091161.1:41665725-41695725 GCF_040958095.1 Procambarus clarkii
ATTCCCTTGTTTGTTCCCGAAGAGGCAGAGAGGTTCTTCGAGCATTTTGAGAAAGTAGCCAGCATCAAGGAGGAATGGGCCCAGCTGGTCAAGTTAAGATTGACCGGTGCAGCCAGGGAGGCGTACACCCAATTGTCACTAGAAGAGTGCCAGGATTATGCCACAGTAAAGACCAGCATATTGCGCTCGTTTCAGTTAACGCCAGAAACTTATAGAAAGCGTTTCAGAGAGATGATCAAAGTTGGGACATGTACGTTTGCTGAGACAGCAAGGGATCTGGAAAGACGATTCCAGAAGTGGATTGAGGCTGCTGGAGTTGGATTTTACGCTGACCTAAAGCAACTGATGGTCATGGAGAAGTTCTTGGAGATGATGCATCCCGAAACGAAGTTCAAGGTCCAAGAAGCAGGGGTAAAGGAGGTGAAAGATGCCGCAGATAGGGCGGATATGATTACTGAAGCATACAAGAGCTTGAGGGAGAACAGAGTGAAGAATGAGGTGAGACGCAGCAATTGCAGACTCAGTGGAGTCTGGGGAGGAAGAAATTATGAAAGACCCAGAAGAGTCTGGGGTGAGAAGAATTTTGATAAATGGGCAGATAAACGTGAGTACTCTAAAACTCAGAAGAGTAGGTCGCGCACTTCATCTGAAAGTGAGGATGGAGGAGCTAAACGAGAAACTAATCGTTATCCAGGAAATCAAGAGTCCAGTAAAACCCCACAGAGTGCAAGTAGTGTGCCTGGCCCGAGGAACTCTCATGCGAGTGGACAAAGTCAGAACCACTCTGGTACATATAGAAGAGACTTTTCCCAGGTGAGGTGTTACAATTGTAACGGATTGGGTCACGTGATGCGAGATTGTCGGCAGGGCAAGAGAGTTGTGACCCTGGCCATGTGTGTGACCCCCGAAGTAAATATACTAATGTGTTCCAAGACGAACCACAGAAGGTGAACTTAGTGAACGAGAGGTATAGGCCGTTCATGAGCAAAGGTTGGATCAGTATAGGAGGCCAACCTGAGGTAGAAGTTGGTATCTTAAGGGATACCGGAGCTAATCAGAGCTTAATTACGAGAAGCCTGATTGGGAATGATCGACGATTAGCTGGCAGGAGTAAGATGAGGGTATATGGGTTATTGTCTGAGAGTGACATGCCCGTTTGTACTGTCCAGCTAAGGTCGGAATATGTGTCGGCAGAGGTGATGTTGGGAGTGTGCCCCGACATACCTGTTCCAGGAGTCCAAGTGATCCTGGGGAATGACTTGTGCGGGACAAAGGTGTTGCCAAGAGTCATAGCGGAGACTGTGCCAGAGGAGTGCCCAGAAGGCCACGGCCCGGGTGGGACACCTGAGAGTGTGAACCTGACTGACATCCGAGTGGAGGCGTCAGGAGACCGCCAAGCCATTGAAAACCCTGTCTCGGTAGTGATGAAGGCAGAGGTGGCCGACGAGGAAGACACTGGAGAAGATGAGACAGTGTCGATTCAACCAGTAGAAGATATCGACGTAGATATAGCGTGGCTGTTTGATGAAGGTCCAGCCCAGGAAAATGAAGTCTCGGTGAGGTCGAAAGTGAAGATGACCCAGCCAAAGAATCATCATGTGAAGAGAATGGACCTGAGTAGAGCCCAGCCTGCTGAAATTAAGAGTCGGAAGGTGAATGTAACTGTGCTGAGTAGAAGTGAAGAAAGATGTGGACAGATCAAGGACGGGTGTAAAACGTCAAATTGTCCACGAGCACAGAAGCATATGGATAGTGGAGTTAAGTTGTGGGAGATGTCGAGAGTTCACATGTTTCGCAGAAAACGTGGAGGAGGGATAGTGAGGAAGAGTAATAGCCGAGAAAATGAGAGGAGAAGAGGCAGTATGTGTGGAGAGATGCTTACGAGCACTCTAGGAGAGGTAAAGCGACATGTACGGTCGAGTGCTGTTGGGTGTAGTACAGTGCTCGAAGAAACTTTTAGGGAACGAAGAAGAGTTGAAGGAGAAGAAATGGAGTTGTATAGAGGTGAGAAGTGCAGGAAGAGGATGATGATACAGGCATGGAGGAATAGAAGAAAGCCGAGGACTCGATGGAAGTCACACAGGATGAGGTCTCGGATAAATGAGGAGACGAAAGGGAGGATCGTCGGTGAAGACGAGGGAGTGAAGTATGATGACAGGAGACGAAAATATAATGGCAGTAGATGGAAGTGTGAAGACGACACAGGAGGTACAGACAGTAGAAGTCTGACTCTGGACGTGAAGAGAAGAAGACGCGGAAACGGAGGGTGGAAACAATAAGTAGAGTGGACCGATGGAGTGCATGTGTCCAAGGAGGACAGCCTAACTAAGAGGTGCCAGAGAGGTCAAATCGTTTGTGAGAAAATCATGTTTCTGGCGAGTTGTGAGCCAGATGTTGCAAGGAGCAACGAATTAATTGTAGACTCCTAAGGGAGTACATAAGCAGATCAACCGGTTGAACCAATCGGTTGAAGAATGAGACAGCGTGGTGGCGGATGTATTATCCCGAGCTTTGCCACTGGAATAACTCTAAAAAATAAGGGGAGGGGAGTGTTATGATCTCAGCATGCAGGAGAAACGAGTCTTCCCCTTGAGAGTTATTCAACAAGCATGACCTAACTAGAAAGTATAGGAAATATAGAGGCGATAACACATATGTAAAATAGTTGCTTGGATTCAATGAACAATTTGAGATTATGGGCAGTAAATAAGAATACAGATAAATGACTGGCTAGGAGATGTGGACATTTTGCTGGAGGCATGAGGCTCGCTTCTGGAGGGCTTTGACCTCACTTGAGGCCAGACATCGCAGGGGGAAAGCCGCACTTTGTTTGAGCTCCCGTCAGAAAGGAACCCCTAGTGATATATCTCCAAGAGAAGAGAAGTGTGCAGACATGCCAGCTGTGGAATTGAGCTGAAAACGTTGTGGTCTCAAGTCCTGGGCGACAAGGAGTGTTTATTAAACAGATGCCCAGAGACATTTTCGTGGGCTGTGTGGAGCACCCTGACCGGACGCCGTCAGAGGGATAGCGCCCTCGAATAGACAATCTGTGGTAAGCACGATATACGCCAGTTCATAGTGATTGCTTGTAGTTGGTCGTGTGCCCAGCGACAGTAGCAATGTTTATTGATAAGTTAGACATGTTTTAATAAGGCAGAAGACCTGAAATAAGAGAGTGGAGAGGGAGGAACACGGAGCGACATCCATCTCCTCTGAGCGCTGGCAGGTAACTGAGGGGGCCCAGCTCCTGACGGTGGAGGACCCTCCCAGTGTGAGGCCCGCCAGGCGAGGTGGAGCATGGACCCGCCCAACGGGGGAGTCCACTCTCACAGTATGTAGAGGACAGATAGAGGTTTGAGGCAAACATATTGTGTGATTATTTTTGTTTATGTGTTAAAGGGGAAACATTTTTATTGGAGTGTCGATGGGTTGCAGGTTTGTCTTTGGGAAAGAAGTTGCTGAGAACTTCGAAGCCTGCACAGAGGGAGTAGTTGATGAGACTCCAAGGTAGTGGAGCAGAGGACCTCGAGCTGTGAGAAGAAGCAGTGAAGAGAAGTGTCACTTGCTTCTGTAGAGGTGGTGAAGCACCATAGTTGCTCGAGGGAACTTCATGGTGTAGCAGCCAAGAGAACTGTGGAGGACCCTAGCAGAAGGGTGAAGCACTGTAGTTGCTCAAGGAAACTTCATGGTAGCAGCCTGGAAAAGCTGCAGAGGATCCTGGTAGTTAAACCCGAAAGAACCTAAAGATATCAGGGTAGTGAACTTCCAGAGGTGGAAGGGAAGTTCTGGTGGATTACTTGTAGGGAGTTGATAGTGTTTGGTTGTCATTAGCGTGCAAGGCGCCGCAAGAGGTGGGTGATTGTTGGCATTCTTATGTCTAGGAGTGTTTTATACTGAAGTTTAGAGTTACAGTCGTAGGCTGGATTACCTTCAGATGTATGTGTTCTAGGACTGATAGGGTGATCTATTGATCATTGCGGTGTATCAAGGAATATTTATGCTTATATATGTTATTGCATTCACATGCTGATTTTCATTGTACACATTTATATATATATATATATATTATATATATATATATATATATTATATATATATATATATATATATATATATATATATATATATATATATATATATATATATATATATATATATATATATATATATATATATATATATATATATGACAATGTCAGACCACGAAGGAAAAATGAAACAGGAAATTTCCTTAAGTACTTTCGTATATTAAATACATCTTCAGAAGGTTCATTTTTCCTTCGTGGTCTGACATTGTCACATTCTTAATCACGTGTTTATTTTCGTGATATACACACATATATATATATATATATATATTTCTCTTGTTGATAGTGCAACAGTGTATGTAGACTTGATCTACTTGAGGAGGTTGATAGTATCAGGTGGTGAATCAGAAGATAGGATACCACTTGGTAAACTGATAATAGAGTTCTGATGGTGTTGGAGAGCAACCTGATTGTAATATTATAGAGTATAGGATTCATTATTATTATATGTGTATATGTATTGTGTATGTGCTTTGTCCAGTAAATGTATTCAAATGTTCTGGTATTTGTCCTTGTCCTAGTGAGGCTTCTCATGAAATAGTACAGAAGGAGAGAGAGAGAGAGAAAGAACCAAGAACCACTGCTGTGGACCGGGTAGAAGGTAATACTAATTAGTCAAAGGGGGATTGAGGAGATCATATCACCTAAGGAGAGAGTGGGGAGTCACAGTGGCTCGAGTGGGTGTGTGCACGTGACAACGAGGCTAAGTGTTGGAGCCGCATCCCCTAAACGTGTGACGTTGAGCCCCTCTCCAAGAGCCAGAAGATCTCCTAGAGAGGTATAAGCACTCTACCGAGTTGTGGGTTGGGTTGTCCGTAGAGAAGGATCAACGACGACAACGACACCAACCCACACTATAATACAGCTTGCTGAAATCAACACTAGAAATAGCCCTCAATCTTTCCCTCAGCGACTCACAGTGGAAACAGGCCTCCCTTCCTGTCAGATTCGGGGCATTGGCGTGCACACAGCAACACAAATTGCTGTACCAGTGTTCCTGTCCTCTTCAGTGGGGTCTGACACCTTGGTGAAGGAAATCCTACCTGAGTACCTAGTTCAACAGGCAGGGGTCCATGATCCCAGCTTCACAGACTGCACAACCAAATGGGTCTCTCTCGCAGGACTAGCACCCCAACCACCGCCTTCTGAAACCCATAAGCAATCCAGCTGGGATTGCCCAATTGCCGACCAAGAAGCTGCGACTTTACTAGAAGCTGCGACAACACCACATGACCCTGCCCGACTTAGAGCTATAGCAGCTCCCCATGCAGGTGATTTCCTATTAGCAACCCCAATGTCAGCAACAGGCACCCGTCTCACACCGCAGGCCCTCCGAATTGCTGTGGCTTTCCGCCTCGCTGCCACAATCCACACCGAATACAGGTGTATTTGCAGCGAGGCAGAGGCCAACAGGTATGGACGGCATGGCCTTCTCTGCCAAAGGACAGGAGGATGGCATGCAAGACACGGCGAGGTTAGTGACATTATTAAGAGAAGCCTTACCACAGCCGGTTGTCCAGCAGAGAGAGAAAGCCCCGTTACCTAATGTCCCACAACTCTGATGAGCCTGTCGGTTACCCAGACGGTATCACTGTGAACCCCTAGAAGAATGGTAGACAGATAGTGTGGGAGTACACTTGCGTTTCAACTTTAGCCAATACCTGTGTTGACTTAAGTGCTATACAAGCAGGAGGAGCTGCCAATCACCGGGAAGCTGCCAAGTCACGTAAATACAGAGACCTTGAGCAGCACTACAATTTTGTCCCCATTGCCTCAGAGACACTTGGTGCCTGGGGTAAAAGTGCAGCTAGCTTTTTGAAGGAGTTGGGGTCTAAGCTAATCGAAACTAGAGACCCTAGAACTGCCAGTTTTCTTTTTCAACGCCTTAGTATGGCAATCCAGAGAGGAAATGCTCACTGCATCCATGGTTCCTGCCCGCCATCTGAGGAGCTGGAGGGACAGCACCGACCGCTGTCAGTCCTGCCAGTATACTCCGGATATGGGAGAAGTTATAGAAGGACGGACAGATGGAGGACAGGAAGGGGTTCTCCCAAGTCCCACCTCTCGAGTAGAGACGGTAGAGGATCAAAGAGTTCTGTGGAACCGGCCAAGAAGCCCCTAGCTGAGAGTGCAGGAGTTGTTACTGTGACGAGAAACGCTGCGAAGGAGATGACGGAAGGCGCGAGGAATACCCACGGAACGACTGCCTCTGAAGGCATTGCCAGCTATTCAACTTGTGACAAGCAGCCTTGTACCCTGCATGTAATCAATATTATAACTTTTTTTGTGTAATGACATTTTCAAATAAAGTTAGATAAATATACACACATACCAAAAGAATAGGGGTGGTAGGAGAAGAAAACATCAAAGTGTTCAGTGAGGATCCACAAGGTCTTCTCTGAGTACTCTTTATTTTCTTCTCCGAGGCTCATATTTCTCTTCTCATATTTCTCTGAGGATTTTCCGCATAAAATGATCAGTGTTTTGTGATCGTCAATTGCATATATATATATATATATATATATATATATATATATATATATATATATATATATATATATATATATATATATATATATATATATATATATATATATATATATATATATATATATATATATATATATATATATATATATATATATATATATATATATATATATATATATATGTATATATATATTATTAAATATGACCGAAAAAGTAAGATTAATAATTCTAACACGAATTTTCTCAATCTTTCGTACATTTCTTTTCACTGTTGGAGGTAAATAAAAAATCAATTCTCCAAAATTCATTTTTATTTCTAGTCTGACGCGACACGAGCGCGTTTCGTAAAACTTATTACATTTTCAAAGACTTTAGTTTACAAATACACAACTGAATAGAACTTACGCATCTCCGATTTTATATCTACATTTGAATGAGGTGGATGGGGTGAGGTGGCATTAATAGGGTATTAATTTCATCAACACAAGACAGAACAAGAGGTGGCATTAATAGGGTATTAATTTCATCAACACAAGACAGAACACGAAACAATGGGTATTGAATAGAAGTGTTTGTAGAAAGCCTACTGGTCCATATTTCTTGATGCTTCTATATTGGAGCGGAGCCTTGAGGTGGGTACAATATAGTTGTGCATTAATTGGCTGTTGATTGCTGGTGTTGACTTCTTGATGTGTAGTGCCTCGCAAACGTCAAACCGCCTGCTATCGCTGTATCTATCGATGATTTCTGTGTTGTTTAATAGGATTTCCCTGGCGATGGTTTTGTTGTGGGAAGAGATTATATGTTCCTTTATGGAGCCCTGTTGCTTATGCATCGTTAAACGCCTAGAAAGACATGTTGTTGTCTTGAATATATACACTGGGTTTTTTGGAGCTTAGAGTCCCCAAGAGGGCATTTGAAGGCATAGACGACGTTAGTCTCTTTTAAAGAGTTCTGTTTTGTGTCTGGAGAGTTTCTCATGAGTAGGCTGGCCGTTTTTCTGGTTTTATAGTAAATCGTCAGTTGTATCCTCTGATTTTTGTCTGTAGGGATAACGTTTCTATTAACAATATCTTTCAGGACCCTTTCCTCCGTTTTATGAGCTGTGGAAAAGAAGTTCCTGTAAAATAGTCTAATAGAGGGTATAGGTGTTGTGTTAGTTGTTTCTTCAGAGGTTGCATGGCGTTTCACTTTCCTTCTTATGATGTCTTCGACGAAACCATTGGAGAAGCCGTTGTTGACTAGGACCTGCCTTACCCTACAGAGTTCTTCGTCGACTTACTTCCATTCTGAGCTGTGGCTGAGAGCACGGTCGACATATGCGTTAACAACACTCCTCTTGTACCTGTCTGGGCAGTCGCTGTTGGCATTTAGGCACATTCCTATGTTCGTTTCCTTAGTGTAGACTGCAGTGTGGAAACCTCCGCTCTTTTCCATGACTGTTACATCTAGAAAGGGCAGCTTCCCATCCTTTTCCATCTCGTAAGTGAAACGCAGCACGGAACTCTGCTCAAATGCCTCCTTCAGCTCCTGCAGATGTCTGACATAAGGTACCTGTGTAAAAATGCCGTCAACATACCTGCAGTATATGGCCGGTTTCAAGTTCATGTCGACTAAGACTTTTTGCTCGATGGTACCCATGTAGAAGTTTGCAAACAGGACACCTAGGGTAGAACCCATGGCGACCCCATCTACTTGCTTATACATGTGCCCATGCGGGCTCAAGAAGGGTGCCTCTTTAGTACAAGCTTGGAGTAGTTTCCTCAGAATATTTTCTGGTATGTCAAGAGGAGTACAGGCTGGATCACGATACACTCTGTCGGCTATCATCCCGATTGTCTCGTCCACAGGTACGTTGGTAAACAGCGATTCTACATCCAACGAGGCTCTAATCCCTGTGGCCCGTGTGCCCCGCAGTAAGTCAACAAATTCCTTTGGAGACTTCAGGCTGAAGGCGCAAGGAACATAAGGAGTCAGCAGGCCGTTGAGTCGCTTCGCCAGTCTGTACGTGGGTGTGGGTATCTGGCTAATGATTGGCCGAAGTGGGTTTCCAGGCTTGTGTGTCTTGACATTTCCATACGCATATCCAGGTTTATATTCCCCAATGATCTTTAGCAGGTGGAGTCCGGATTTCTTGGCGTTCACAGTTTCGATCAGTTTGTTGACCTTTGCTTTTAATTCGGCTGTGGTGTCCTCACCACCAGCAATATATATATATATATATATATATATATATATATATATATATATATATATATATATATATACATATATATATATATATATATATATATATATATATATATATATATATATATATAGATATATATATATATATATATATATATATATATATATATATATATATATATATATATATATATATATATATATATATATATATATATACATATATATATATACATATATATATATACATATTATATATATATATATATATATATATATATATATATATATATATATATATATATATATATATATATATATATATATATATATATATATATATATATATATATGTGTGTGTGTGTGTGTGTGTGTCAGACATCTGCAGGAGTTGAAGGAGGCATTTGAGCAGAGTTCCGTGCTGCGTTTCACTTACGAGATGGAAAAGGATGGGAAGCTGCCCTTTCTAGATGTAACAGTCATGGAAAAGAGCGGAGGTTTCCACACTGCAGTCTACACTAAGGAAACGAACATAGGAATGTGCCTAAATGCCAAATTCGACTGCCCAGACAGGTACAAGAGGAGTGTTGTTAACGCATATGTCGACCGTGCTCTCAGCCACAGCTCAGAATGGAAGCAAGTCGTCGAAGAACTCTGTAGGGTAAGGCAGGTCCTAGTCAACAACGGCTTCTCCAATGGTTTCGTCGAAGACATCATAAGAAGGAAAGTGAAACGCCATGCAACCTCTGAAGAGACAACCAACACAACACCTATACCCCCTATTAGACTATTTTACAGGAACTTCTTTTCCACAGCTCATGAAACGGAGGAAAGGGTCCTGAAAGATATTGTTAATAGACACGTTATCCATACAGACAAAAATCAGAGGATACAACTGACGATTTACTATAAAACCAGAAAAACGGCCAGCCTACTCATGAGAAACTCTCCAGACACAAAACAGAACGCTTTAAAAGAGACTAACGTACTCTATGCCTTCAAATGCCCTCTTGGGGACTGTAAGCTCCAAAAAAAACAGTATATAGGCAAGACAACAACATGTCTTTCTAGGCGTTTAACGATGCATAAGCAACAAGGCTCCATTAAGGAACATATATAATCTCTTCCCACAACCAAACCATCGCCAGAGAAATTCTAGTAAACAACACAGAAATCATCGATAGATACAGCGATAGCAAACGGCTTGACGTTTGCGAGGCATTACACATCAAGAAGTCAACACCAGCAATAAACAGCCAATTAATGCACAACTATATTCTACCCACCTCAAGACTCCGCTCCAATATAGAAACATCAAGAAATATGGACCAATAGGCTTTGTACAATCACTTCTATTCAATACCCATTGTTTCATGTTCTGGGTTGTGTTGATGAAATTAATACCTTATTAAATACCACCTCACCCCATCCACCTCACTCAAATGTAGATATAAACAAAATCGGAGATGTGTAAGTTCTATTCAGTTGCGTATGTGTTAACTAAAGTCTTTGAAAATGTAATAAGTTTTACGAAACGTGCTCAAGTGTCACGTCAGACTAGAAATAAAAATGAATTTTGGAGAATTGATTTTTGAATTACCACCAACGGTGAAAAGAAATGTACGAAATATTGAGAAAACTCGTGTTAGAATTATTAATCTTACTTTTTCGGTCATATTTAATATATATATATACATATATATATATATATATATATATATATATATATATATATATATATATATATATATATATATATATATATATATATATATATATATATATTATATATATATATATATATATATATATATATATATATATATATATATATATATATATATATATATATATATATATATATATATATATATATATATGTATAAAGATTAATAATCTTTGGACAACACCCACCAGTGGGACTCGAACCCAGAAAGCACAACTACCTTCCAGTAGCTGGCATAACTAGTATGCTTTAACCCACAACACCATCAGACCTTACAAAAGAAGTAGATAGTTCGAGATATATATCCCAAACATCTCCACTTCCCGAAGGCACCAGATGAGTGTGGGGTCAGTCTGCATTTTCCATCAAGCCACTGTCAATGTGAGAGAACTCGTGTCCAGCTTATAAGCCTATACTTGCATAAACCACAAGTGAAGATTAATAATCTTTGGACAACACCCACCAGTGGGACTCGAACCCAGAAAGCACAACTACCTTCCAGTAGCTGGCATAACTAGTATGCTTTAACCCACTACACCATCAGACCTTACAAAAGAAGTAGATAGTTTGAGATATACATCCCAAACATCTCCACTTCCCGAAGGCACCAGATGAGTGTGGGGTCAGTCTGCATTTTCCATCAAGCCACTGTCAATGTGAGAGAACTCATGTCCAGCTTATAAGCCTATACTTGCATGAACCACAAGTAAAGATTAATAATCTTTGGACAACACCCACCAGTGGGACTCGAACCCAGAAAGCACAACTACCTTCCAGTAGCTGGCATAACTAGTATGCTTTAACCCACTACACCATCAGACCTTACAAAAGAAGTAGATAGTTCGAGATATATATCCCAAACATCTCCACTTCCCGAAGGCAACAGATGAGTGTGGGGTCAGTCTGCATTTTCCATCAAGCCACTGTCAATGTGAGAGAACTCGTGTCCAGCTTATAAGCCTATACTTGCATAAACCACAAGTGAAGATTAATAATCTTTGGACAACACCCACCAGTGGGACTCGAACCCAGAAAGCACAACTACCTTCCAGTAGCTGGCATAACTAGTATGCTTTAACCCACTACACCATCAGACCTTACAAAAGAAGTAGATAGTTCGAGATATATATATCCCAAACATCTCCACTTCCCGAAGGCACCAGATGAGTGTGGGGTCAGTCTGCATTTTCCATCAAGCCACTGTCAATGTGAGAGAACTCGTGTCCAGCTTATAAGCCTATACTTGCATAAGCCACAAGTGAAGATTAATAATCTTTGGACAACACCCACCAGTGGGACTCGAACCCAGAAAGCACAACTACCTTCCAGTAGCTGGCATAACTAGTATGCTTTAACCCACTACACCATCAGACCTTACAAAAGAAGTAGATAGTTCGAGATATATATCCCAAACATCTCCACTTCCCGAAGGCACCAGATGAGTGTGGGGTCAGTCTGCATTTTCCATCAAGCCACTGTCAATGTGAGAGAACTCGTGTCCAGCTTATAAGCCTATACTTGCATAAACCACAAGTGAAGATTAATAATCTTTGGACAACACCCACCAGTGGGACTCGAACCCAGAAAGCACAACTACCTTCCAGTAGCTGGCATAACTAGTATGCTTTAACCCACTACACCATCAGACCTTACAAAAGAAGTAGATAGTTCGAGATATATATCCCAAACATCTCCACTTCCCGAAGGCACCAGATGAGTGTGGGGTCAGTCTGCATTTTCCATCAAGCCACTGTCAATGTGAGAGAACTCGTGTCCAGCTTATAAGCCAATACTTGCATAAACCACAAGTGAAGATTAATAATCTTTGGACAACACCCACCAGTGGGACTCGAACCCAGAAAGCACAACTACCTTCCAGTAGCTGGCATAACTAGTATGCTTTAACCCACTACACCATCAGACCTTACAAAAGAAGTAGATAGTTCGAGCTATATATATCCCAAACATCTCCACTTCCCGAAGGCACCAGATGAGTGTGGGGTCAGTCTGCATTTTCCATCAAGCCACTGTCAATGTGAGAGAACTCGTGTCCAGCTTATAAGCCTATACTTGCATAAACCACAAGTGAAGATTAATAATCTTTGGACAACACCCACCAGTGGGACTCGAACCCAGAAAGCACAACTACCTTTCAGTAGCTGGCATAACTAGTATGCTTTAACCCACTACACCATCAGACCTTACAAAAGAAGTAGATAGTTCGAGTTATATATCCCAAACATCTCCACTTCCCGAAGGCACCAGATGAGTGTGGGGTCAGTCTGCATTTTCCATCAAGCCACTGTCAATGTGAGAGAACTCGTGTCCAGCTTATAAGCCTATACTTGCATAAACCACAAGTGAAGATTAATAATCTTTGGACAACACCCACCAGTGGGACTCGAACTCAGAAAGCACAACTACCTTCCAGTAGCTGGCATAACTAGTATGCTTTAACCCACTACACCATCAGACCTTACAAAAGAAGTAGATAGTTCGAGCTATATATATCCCAAACATCTCCACTTCCCGAAGGCACCAGATGAGTGTGGGGTCAGTCTGCATTTTCCATCAAGCCACTGTCAATGTGAGAGAACTCGTGTCCAGCTTATAAGCCTATACTTGCATAAACCACAAGTGAAGATTAATAATCTTTGGACAACACCCACCAGTGGGACTCGAACCCAGAAAGCACAACTACCTTTCAGTAGCTGGCATAACTAGTATGCTTTAACCCACTACACCATCAGACCTTACAAAAGAAGTAGATAGTTCGAGTTATATATCCCAAACATCTCCACTTCCCGAAGGCACCAGATGAGTGTGGGGTCAGTCTGCATTTTCCATCAAGCCACTGTCAATGTGAGAGAACTCGTGTCCAGCTTATAAGCCTATACTTGCATAAACCACAAGTGAAGATTAATAATCTTTGGACAACACCCACCAGTGGGACTCGAACTCAGAAAGCACAACTACCTTCCAGTAGCTGGCATAACTAGTATGCTTTAACCCACTACACCATCAGACCTTACAAAAGAAGTAGATAGTTCGAGATATATATATCCCAAACATCTCCACTTCCCGAAGGCACCAGATGAGTGTGGGGTCAGTCTGCATTTTCCATCAAGCCACTGTCAATGTGAGGGAACTCGTGTCCAGCTTATAAGCCTATACTTGCATAAACCACAAGTGAAGATTAATAATCTTTGGACAACACCCACCAGTGGGACTCGAACCCAGAAAGCACAACTACCTTCCAGAAGCTGGCATAACTAGTATGCTTTAACCCACTACACCATCAGACCTTACAAAAGAAGTAGATAGTTCGAGATATATATCCCAAACATCTCCACTTCCCGAAGGCACCAGATGAGTGTGGGGTCAGTCTGCATTTTCCATCAGTTTGCATTGGACACGAGCTGGACAAGCTCGTGTCCAGCTTATAAGCTGGACACGAGTTCTCTCACATTGACAGTGGCTTGATGGAAAATGCAGACTGACCCAACACTCATCTGGTGCCTTCGGGAAGTGGAGATGTTTGAGATATATATCTCGAACTATCTACTTCTTTTGTAAGGTCTGATGGTGTAGTGGGTTAAAGCATACTAGTTATGCCAGCTACTGGAAGGTAGTTGTGCTTTCTGGGTTCGAGTCCCACTGGTGGGTGTTGTCCAAAAATTATTAATCTTCACTTGTGGTTTATACAAGTATAGGCTTATAAGCTGGACACGAGTTCTCTCACATTAACAGTGGCTTGATGGAAAATGCAGACTGACCCCACACTCATCTGGTGCCTTCGGGAAGTGGAGATGTTTGGGATATATATCTCGAACTATCTACTTCTTTTGTAAGGTCTGATGGTGTAGTGGGTTGAAGCATACTAGTCATGCCAGCTACTAAAAGGTAGTTGTGCTTTCTGGGTTCGAGTCCCACTGGTGGGTGTTGTCCAAAGATTATATATATATACATATATATACATATATATACATATGTATATATATATATATATATATATATATATATATATATATATATATATATATATATATATATATATATATATATATATATATATATATATATATATATATATATATATTAGTATATTTTGGTAGCAGTCTTTCCTGTAGACATATATTATTAAATATGACCGAAAAAGTAAGATTAATAATTCTAACATGAATTTTCTCAATCTTTCGTACATTACGCTTCACTGTTGGAGGTAAATCAAAAATCACTTCTCCAAAATTCATTTTTATTTCTAGTCTGACGCGACACGGGCGCGTTTCGTAAAACTTATTACATTTTCAAAGACTTCACAAATACACAACTGATTAGAACTTGCGTTTCCCTGATTTTATATCTACATTTGAGTGAGGTGGGAAGGGTGATGTGGCATTACATTTGAGTGAGGTGGGAAGGGTGATGTGGCATTAACACAAGACAGAACACTAGGGGATATTAATAGGGTATTAAAAGTATCAACACAAGACAGAACAGAAACAATGGGTATTGAATAGAAGTGTTTGTAGAAAGCCTATTGGTCCATATTTCTTGATGCTTCTATATTGGAGCGGAGTCTTGAGGTGGGTAGAATATAGTTGTGCAATAATTGGCTGTTGATTGCTGGTGTTGACTTCTTGATGTGTAGTGCCTCGCAAACGTCAAGCCGCCTGCTATCGCTGTATCTATCGATGATTTCTGTGTTGTTTACTAGGATTTCTCTGGCGATGGTTTGGTTATGGGAAGAGATTATATGTTCCTTAATGGAGCCCTGTTGTTTATGCATCGTTAAACGCCTAGAAAGAGATGTTGTTGTCTTGCCTATATACTGGGTTTTTTGGAGCTTACAGTCCCCAAGTGGGCATTTGAAGGCATAGACGACGTTAGTCTCTTTTAAAGCGTTCTGTTTTGTGTCTGGAGAGTTTCTCATGAGTAGGCTGGCCGTTTTTCTGGTTTTATAGTAAATCGTCAGTTGTATCCTCTGATTTTTGTCTGTAGGGATAACGTTTCTATTAACAATATCTTTCAGGACCCTTTCCTCTGTTTTATGAGCTGTGGAAAAGAAGTTCCTGTAAAATAGTCTAATAGGGGGTATAGGTGTTGTGTTAGTTGTCTCTTCGGAGGTTGCATGGCTTTTCACTTTCCTTCTTATGATGTCTTCGATGAAACCATTGGAGAAGCCGTTATTGACTAGGACCTGCCTTACCCTACAGAGGTAAGGCAGGTCCTGTTTGCAAACTTCTACATGGGTACCATCGAGCAAAAAGTCTTAGTCGACATGAACTTGAAACCGGCCATATACTGCAGGTATGTTGACGACATTTTTACACAGGTACCTGATGTCAGACATCTGCAGGAGCTGAAGGAGGCATTTGAGCAGAGTTCCGTGCTGCGTTTCACTTACGAGACGGAAAAGGATGGGAAGCTGCCTTTTCTAGATGTAACAGTCATGGAAAAGGGCGGAGGTTTCCACACTGCAGTCTACACAAAGGAAACAAACATAGGAATGTGCCTAAATGCCAACAGCGACTGCCCTGACAGGTACAAGAGGAGTGTTGTTAACGCATACGTCGACCGTGCTCTCAGCCACAGCTCAGAATGGAAGCAAGTCGACGAAGAACTCTGTAGGGGGAGTTGCAGCAGATAGAGTTCCCAGAATTGATTCAAGAGGCCAAAGGAGGACGTGTTGGTACTGAGAGGGCCTCTCATTTTTATATGCTGGACGGAATGCTGAGTGGGATGAGGCAGTGTACCCTGTGTTTTTGCCATACGAAACGCTGTGGTAGAATTGTTAGGTTTCTCACCGTTTCAGCTGGTATTTGGACATGAGGTACGGAGTCCTCTGTCCATGCTGAAAGAACAATGGGCACCAGGAGTGACCGTGGGAACGGTCAAAGAGTATGTTCAGAAGTTTAAGGAGCACCTCGCTTTGGCAAAGGAACTAGCAGGACAACATTTAAAGGAGGCGCAACGTAAGATGTCAGAGTGGCATGACAAGAAAGCCACGCCAAAAGAGTTCCAGGTTGGGTCCCAGGTTTTGGTCTTGCTGCCAGGGAAGAGCCGGGAGACCGAGTCACGATTCGAGGGACCATACAAGGTGCTACGACGGTTGGGTCTTGTAGCCTATGAGGTCAGTAAGCCGGACAGACCCCGCAAGACACAGGTGTGTCATGTTGACCGCCTGAAGTCTTTCTTCTCTGAGGAAGGAGGAGCCGCCGTGGAGTACCCAGTGCCCAGGACACGTAAGGAACTGCTAAGATATCTTGGGATGATCGGATACTATCGTGGTTTCTGCAAGAACTTTTCCACGGTAGCACATCCCCTGACCGAACTACTCTCAAAGAATGTACGATGGAAGTGGGGAGAGGCCTATCAGGAGTCTTTGGAGAAGACGAAGAACCTGTTGACAGAGGCCCCAGTATTGATATCCCCAGATTTTTCAGCCAGGTTCATCCTGTACGTCGATGCCAGTGATGTTGGGACAGGAGTCATGTTGGCCCAGGAAAGGAGCGAGGTGCATAGGCCTGTCGCTTTTTACTCCAAGAAGTTTGTGAAGTACCAGCGTGCCTATAGTACCGTCGAGAAGGAGGCTTTGGCTTTAGTAATGGCCCTGAAGCACTTTGACGTGTACGTGGGAGGAGGGGCGAGACCTGTTCTTGTCTTTACAGATCACAACCCCATGATCTTCCTGTACAAGATGAGGAACTCCAACCAAAGACTGACAAGGTGGGCATTACTACTGCAGGAATACTGGCTGGATATCAAGCACATCAGAGGGAAGGACAACATGGTAGCGGATGCCCTGTCCCGTGTACACTAAACCGATATGACTCTTATTTTAAGGGGAGGGGTTTGTGACGGTGTTCCCCCCCCCACCCTTATATTTCTCCCACGCCAGCTGTAAGAGTCATATCCACTTTTCCCGAACGTTCTCTACCTTCCTGGGAACAATTTGACATATGTGGGAGCGTGGAGTGTTCTCGCGTTGGCGAAAAATTCGCAAAAGAAGAGTGTTTTGGCCTGTGGTTTAGGCCCTTTAGGACGCCAATATGGCGCCGGCCCCTCCGTTTCACCGCCAAAACGGTATGACGTCAGTGGCACCAGATTGGTCAGGAACAGTGACGTGGCACAGGGAGCCAATGAGAAACGCCCCTGGCAAGTATGACATCACGAGAGCAAGGGGGTCCGGACATTGGGCCCCAGTGGCGCCAGCAGTTTGATAAGGCACGTCAAGGAAGTCGGACGTGCGATAGGAGATCCTGTCAGTTAGAAAGGATGCCCCATCTCCAGTGGATCTATGCATCACCAGTGGTCTGCCAGCACCTTGTGAGGTCTTCCTATATTCCATGTATTGGACCGAATTAGGAATTCACGAGAAATGAGCAGCAAGTGTTCCAGTGACAGGTGCTGTGAAAGAAGTGAAGTCTAGGCAGTGACGTCTGCCTAGACGTCATATATATATATATATATATACATATATATATATATATATATATATATATATATATATATATATATATGTATATATATATATATATATATATATATATATATATATATATATATATATATATATATATATATATATATATATATATATATATATATATATATATAATATATATATGACCGAAAAAGTAAGATTAATAATTCTAACACGAATTTTCTCTATCTTTCTTACATTTCTTTACATATACATATATATATATATATATATATATATATATAAGCATCAAGAAATATGGACCAATAGGCTTTCTACAATTACTTCCATTCAATACCCATTGTTTCGTGTTCTGTCTTCTGTTTGAATTTAATACCCATTCAATACCTATTTTTGAAAGTTTATTTTCACCTCATCCACCTCATCCAAATGTAGATATAAAATCAAAGATGTGTAAGCTCTATTCAGTTTCAGTTGTGTGTTTGTAAACTAAAGTCTTTGAAAATGTAATAAGTTTTACGAAACGCGCTCAAGTGTCGCGTCAGACTAGAAATAATAATGAATTTTGGAGATTTGATCTTTGAATTACCATCAACAGTGAAAAGAAACGTAAGAAAGATCAAGAAAATTCGTGTTAGAATTATTAATCTTACTTTTTCGGTCATATTTAATAATATATGTCTACAGGAAAGACTGCTACCAAAATATACTAATATATATATATACATATATATATATATATATATATATATATATATATATATATATATATATGTATATATATATATATATATATATATATATATATATATATATATATATATATATATATATATATATATATATATATATATATATATATATATATATATATTGTGACGATAATCTCCTTCAAGAGATTGAGCCTGCTCTTCCCTCCACAATTACGTCGATACAACTATATAAAACTACTATGGAAGAAATGTCCAACAACGACAACAACATCTCCAAGGTTTGCCAGAGCGCAAAACGTATGCAGCCAGGAACACCTGCTCAGACTCAAACCGCCCAAACTACCCGTCTTGCTGCCGGCTCCTCTGATTGGTCGCCGGTCGGGCTGCAACTGCACTCCACCCCCCCATACTACTTCATGTCTGGGGCCGCCACGACCTCAGTCCTCAGAATATTCCGTGCTTTCTCACAGTTAACACTTCTCCCTGCTAGACGTAAGCTTTGGCGTACGTGTACTGAGAGAGGTGATAGCTTAAAGCCAATATTCCAGCACCTCTCATTTACTTGTCTATTGCACTTCTTGTTATTTTGTCTTAACGTAACTTTTCATTGTGTCATTTAATTATTCTTATTATTTTGATTGATTGATTTTATTATACGATTTTTTTTGTCCATTTTATTCATGTTTTGTTTATTTAACGTAATTAAAATTTCATTGTTAAAGTTTACTTGTGTTTTGTGTGTCTTCTCCTTACCTTACCACAGACAAAGTTCCAGATTTTCTATTTTTTTTTAATACTATGTGACGAGGCCATACCCCTAGCTTTGAACAGCCGAACACCAACGCGTTACCGTCACATATTATATGGGGGCCTGTCCTAGGAGCTTCACTCAGGTACTGGTGCCAAGTGGTAATTTATGGTAAGCGTATTTAACTTTGTTAACGTAGCTTTACTATTTTTCATATTCAATTTCATTTTTTATAAGGTGCGGTGTATTGTGCATTACGAGAGTAACATATGGTGAAGGTGAGACAACTTTGGATTACGTGGTGACTGTAGGCCTCAGTCATACTCTTAATTGGTCATCTCTCCCTCCATGTTATTACTCGTGTTTACCATCTTTGTCCCTTGGATATTTCTCATTTTTGACAGATCATCATATTGGTACCCTGGTACTGTGGTCTGCCCCGGGTCAAGAGTACCCAATCTTCTGCAATCTGACTGTAGGAGGACAAAGAGGGCCATAGTTCCTCTAGCTCGAACTGTAGTTGCTGAATTGGGACCTCAGCAGCAGTTCTCGTCACCAGTTGACACCTCGCACCCCTACACGTCAGTCAGAGATGATGATACATACAACGGTAGGGAATTAGCTTACTTTTTCAGAGCACAAAAGTTCGCTAATTCTGTAAGTATCATATTAAATTCAGTAGGAAAAACTTGCTTTATGTCCTATAGAGACTTGGCAAGGTATGCCTACATCCTTGGACTACCAATTTTACTTTTGAGGCAATTAACTGTTTCATTTGTTTTCGAAACTCTGTTTCATTTGTTAGTAGGATTTTCTTGCCCTTATCCTCTTACATGAGTACCGGGTACAAGATTTCCTGCGCCCTTGATTTAATTTAATCATTTAACATCTTTTACTTAACTTTAATTGTTAAAGATCTCACAGGATAGGTACCAGTTGCCACGTTGTCCTGTTTCTGACATTCACTATTGAATATTCGTTGTACCTTTATTTGCTAATTTCACCATGTTTCGTCTCCAAGCTTTCCGTGCAGATCCAGCAGGTGCAATAGGGACTTTAAGTCATGCCAAGAAGACTGAATTACAAACTCTTGCACATGAGTATCAACTAACAGTTCCCTACCAAGCCAACAAGAGTGAAATACACAACCGGTTGCTGGATCATTTCCTACAGCAAGGTAAGATAGACTCTGAAACTCATGAAACTTACTATATTGCAGATAAAACTGATTTGGCAACGATGAAACTCAAACTAGAGCTGGCCAAGATTGAACGTGAGCAGCAAAGGGAAGCCTTCGAACAACAAGAACGAGCAGCTGCCATACGAAGGGAAGAACAAGAACGAGAAATCACCCTCAGAGAACGTGAAACTACTTTGAGGAGAGAAGAACAAGAACGTGAGGCTGCCTTAAGAAGGGAAGAAATCGCCCTCAAGGAACGTGAGTTTGCAATGCTCCGTGAGCGGGAACGAGTACAGCTTGAAACACTCCAGGAGCGGGAACGCTTACAGCTTGAAACCAAACAACGCGAGTTGGAGATACAACGTGAACATGACAAGCAACAAGCGACTCTGGCTCTTGAGTGTCGTCAACGAGAATACACGTTGGAAACTTCACACCTCGCTCAACGCCAGCAAGCTACTGCCAATCTTCCCGTCAGTTTTAATATATCACATGCAAGTAAGTTAATGCCATCCTTTGTAGAAGCAGAAGTTGATGTGTTCTTTACCACCTTTGAAACCCTTGCTAATCAACTCAGTTGGCCTGTCGACCAATGGGCCACACTTCTCAGAGTCCATCTTACAGGTAGAGCGGCAGTCACACTCAGTACTCTGGCGTCTGAGAATGACTACCAGACTCTGAAACAAGCAGTGTTAGACGCCTACCTACTTTCCACAGAAAGTTATAGAAGGAAATTCCGTGACCACCTGAAGGCAAGTACCACTACCTTCCTCGAGTTTGCTAACACGAAACGGAGGTATTTCATGAAATGGCTGGAAACAGCACATGTCTTTACTTTTACAGAACTCGTCAACCTGATGCTTGTTGAAGAATTCTTGAGACGTGTGCCGCCTCCTGTCCGCCTCTACTTAGCAGATAAAGAAGAAACCGACTACCTGAAGTGTGCTAAGTCGGCTGACACTTACAGCCTCATCCACCGGCTGACACCCGAACCATCCTCCAGTAAGAAGTCGTGGTACAGTTACGAGAAAGTGAGCCCCGATCAAGCTGGTTCACAACTGTACTGCAAGTATTGTAGACTCTATGGACATACCATAGACAAGTGTGGTAAGTCTCAATACAAGGGAACCACTGACCAACAAAAACCCAAACCAACTCCTCCTAAGTCCGGTAAGCCTGTGATGAATGTTGGTGTTAATGTTAATGATCTTTCTCTTTTCAGTAACCACCTGTATACTGGAACTGTCTCTGCCAACGGTTCAAATCCGGAGGGACGTTTCAAATTGAAGATCTTGAGGGACACAGCGGCTCTTCAATCGATCATCTTGAAGTCGGCTGTGCCCAACATCACCTACACCGGAGAAACTGTCTTCATCACTGACCTCACTGCTACCACTCCATACCCTCTCGCCAGAGTCCACCTGGATTGTCCCTACGTGAACGGGGAAGTCCAAGTCGCCGTCAGGGAAAAGCCTTTTCCCATGCCTGGAGTGCAACTTCTCCTAGGCAACGACTTGGCAGAAGACCTGCAACCGACCAACCTGATCGTCATGGACAAACCCCAGGTGTGTAACTCTGTGCCAAGTAACCCTATTCTAGAGTATGTTCCAGCAGAGGTTCAAGAGAGTGATGAAGTTTCTCCTCCGGTTCTCGTGACCACCCGTGCACAAGCCGCACGTCCACAGCCAGCTGACTCTACTGCTACCGCTGTCCCTCAAGACCCTCAGAAACTACCCCCGCATCTGACCAAGTTGGAGTTCCGTAAGTTGCAGAGGGAAGATCTTACTTTAACACCATTGTTTTTCCAGGCTGAGACTCAACCCGACAGTATTCCTGGGTTCTTCCTAGAGAACGACTTGCTCTACCGCAGATATAGACCCAGTAAACTGAAGGAGGATGACGATTGGGCCAACATCGAACAACTTGTGATTCCCACCAGCCTGCGGCCCACTATTCTACACCTGGCCCACGGAGCACTCTCCCACTACGGCTTCAACAAGACTTACCATGGAATTCGTCAAGACTACTACTGGCCAGGTATGGTAAATAACGTCAAACAGTACGTAAAACAGTGTCATACATGTCAGATGGCAGGCAAACCGAACATCTCCATTCCCAGAGCGCCACTGATTCCCATACAGGTGCCTGCGGAACCTTTCCACAGACTCATAATAGACTGTGTCGGTCCTTTACCTCGGACCAGTTCAGGTAACGCCTACATCCTAACCATCCTGTGTCCTACCACCAGATTTCCCATAGCAGTTCCAGTGAAGAACATTACGGCTGCTACGGTTATAAAACATCTATTGAAGATCTTCACTCAATACGGATTTCCCAGGGAGATTCAGAGCGACTGTGGTACCAACTTCACCAGTGATCTCTTCAAAAGGACACTGGAGGAGTTCAACATCAAACAGGTATTGTCCAGCCCCTATCATCCTGCTTCACAGGGTTCTCTTGAACGTAGTCATCAGACCATCAAAGCACTCTTGAAAAAGTTTTGTAGTGAAACCTCGAAGGATTGGGATAAGCAGATTGACCTTATAATGTGTATTTTCAGAAGTCTCCCCAATGAGTCCCTAGGAGTATCTCCTTATGAGATGCTCTACGGCCGTAAGTGCCGTACTCCCCTTAAGGCTTTCAAAGACTCTCTCCGAGATGCCACCTTCAGTGAGCATCAGAATGTGCCCCAGTTTCTTCAAAACCTTCAACACATTCTAGAGAGAGTCCACCGTTTTGCCCATGATAATCTATTGAAAGCCCAGGAGAGAATGAAGACTCATTACGACCAGACCAGCAAAGTAAGAAAATTCAAGCCGGGAGACTTCGTCCTTGCATATTTCCCTATCCCAGGTTCACCTTTCCAAAACAGGTTTTCAGGACCCTACCGCGTCAAAGAGTGCAGGAATAATAACAACTACGTAATAGAGACTCCAGATAGGCGGCGGAAGACCCAGCTGTGCCACGTCAACCTCCTGAAGCAATATAATGGTACTCCTCCCACTGTCCTAATTAACTGTTCGACCTTCACAGAACCCTACATCCACAGTGAGACCTTCCCAGCTTCTCCTCCCGAAAGCACTGACAAGGAGTCAGCGCTTTCTAATTCCGAAATCCTTAATGATCTTCCCAAATGCTTTCAGGATAATAATCGCGCTCCTTTGCCCTATTCTAATTCCACTCTCACCTCGTCAGATAAGCCCTTCATCCTCCATGTCGACGCCAGTGGTACCGACATTGGTGGTGTCGCGATGCAGCAACGAGGTGAGGAGAATACACCTGTCGGCAACTACTACTACAAGGAACTACGGAACAATTGGCAAGGAGCTACTCTTCCTCATCCTGAAGCTTCAGCACTTCACTCCACACCTGAAAAGTGCACGGTCCACCATCAACACGGACCACACCATCCTACACCTCCTGCAACACGCCCACTTCTCATCTCAACGTCTTCTACTATGGGCTTGCTAACTGCAGAAATTCAACCTGGAGACACGCTATACCAAGAGTCTGACAACATCTTAGCCCATGATCTCTCCAGAGTTTATTAAGTAGAAGCGACTCCATCTAATACTCCACCACATAACGACGTACTTCTTCCAGAACCGCAGGCTTCGGGGGAGAGTTGTGACGATAATCTCCTTCAAGAGATTGAGCCTGCTCTTCCCTCCACAATTACGTCGATACAACTATATAAAACTACTATGGAAGAAATGTCCAACAACGACAACAACATCTCCAAGGTTTGCCAGAGCGCAAAACATATGCAGCCAGGAACACCTGCTCAGACTCAAACCGCCCAAACTACCCGTCTTGCTGCCGGCTCCTCTGATTGGTCGCTGGTCGGGCTGCAACTGCACTCCACCCCCCCATACTACTTCATGTCTGGGGCCGCCACGACCTCAGTCCTCAGAATATTCCGTGCTTTCTCACAGTTAACACTTCTCCCTGCTAGACGTAAGCTTTGGCGTACGTGTACTGAGAGAGGTGATAGCTTAAAGCCAATATTCCAGCACCTCTCATTTACTTGTCTATTGCACTTCTTGTTATTTTGTCTTAACGTAACTTTTCATTGTGTCATTTAATTATTCTTATTATTTTGATTGATTGATTTTATTATACGAATTTGTTTGTCCATTTTATTCATGTTTTGTTTATTTAACGTAATTAAAATTTCATTGTTAAAGTTTACTTGTGTTTTGTGTGTCTTCTCCTTACCTTACCACAGACGAAGTTCCAGATTTTCTATTTTTTTAATACTATGTGACGAGGCCATACCCCTAGCTTTGAACAGCCGAACACCAACGCGTTACCGTCACAATATATATATATATATATATATATATATATATATATATATATATATATATATATATATATATATATATATATATATATATATATATATATATATATATATATATATATATATATATATATATATATATATATATATATATATATATATATATATATATATATATATATGTCGTACCTAGTAGCCAGAACTCACTTCTCAGCCTACTATTCAAGGCCCGATTTGCCTAATAAGCCAAGTTTTCCTGAATTAATATATTTACTATAATTTTTTTCTTATGAAATGATAAAGCTACCCTTTTCACTATGTATGAGGTCAATTTTTTTTTATTGGAGTTAAAATTAACGTAGATATATGACCGAACCTAACCAACCCTACCTAACCTAACCTAACCTATTTATATAGGTAAGGTTAGGTTAGGTAGCCAAAAAAAGCTAGGTTAGGTTAGGTTAGGTAGGTTAGGTAGACGAAAAAACATTAATTCATGAAAACTTGGCTTATTAGGCAAATCGGGCCTTGAATAGTAGGCTGAGAAGTGCGTTCTGGCTATTAGGTACGACATATATATATATATATATATATATATATATATATATATATATATATATATATATATATATATATATATATATAATATATAAAGGTGAGAACATGTGGGGATGCATAAGGGATAAATGTGAGGTGAAACATAGAGGTAACTGCAGAAGGCTTATTGTCCCATCCGAGGCATCTCCTATCTAAACACAAAGATTAATCCAGTGTAATTGGCCTGTTATGTTGGACATTGTCTTCTGTGTTGGCATCGTTATGTTCTGGTCTTGTCCTTACTCTCATGGTGGGTAGAGTAAATAGTTCCGTGATTTGGGTGTTCATGGTAGGTTGTTCTATTCTTATGTGAATTGCCTCAAGAATTTGTAATCTTCTTGCATCTTGGGTTTTGTCTATTATGCAGGTATTCTTGTTCAACATTTCTCTTGTTAGAGTGATGTCATCGGCTTGTCTCATGTGATTCCTGGGGGCACCGGATTGAAGATGGCATGTCAAACGCCTCGTCAGCTTGGTCGACGTCATACCTATGTACTTACATTGAAGGTTACATCCTTCGTGGGGGCAAGTGTACATGTATACAACGCTTGACTGCTGTAGAGGGTTCTCTGTCGGCTTCGGGCTGTTTTTGATAAGGAATTCGGAAGTCTTCCTGGTTTTGTAGAATATTATCAGGTTTATGTTTTGGTTAGGAGTAGTGCATTTTACTCCTTATTTCTTTCATTGTTCTTTCCTCTTTTATATGTTCACTGTGCATGGTTGATTTGTAGTATAATTTTATTGGAGGTATTGTGGTTTCTTTTCTATGTTCAGGATTATACCAACGGTCTAAGTGTCTTCTTATAGCAGTGTTTATTTCCGCGTTGCTATATCCATTGTTCACCAATACCTGAGTTACTCTTTCAAACTCTCTACTCACGTTGCTCCATTCAGAGCAGTGGGTAAGTGCTCGACGAATATAAGCATTGAGAACACTGGCTTTGTATCTTTGGGGGCACTCACTTCTACCGTTCAGGCATAATCCTATGTTGGTGGGCTTAGTATATACGTTGGTGCTTAAAGAGGTTCCTGTTTTTGTTATTAGTACATCCAGGAATGGCAGACTGTTATTTTCACTATTTTCATCTGTAAATCGGAGTACTGACTCTCTCTCTCTAGGTGTCTTTTTAGGTCAATTAGTTCATCTGAGTCTTTTACTATTACGAATATGTAATATTCGTAATAGTAAATAAATATCATCTACATACCGGCAATATACGGTTGGTTTTTATCTGCTACTGAAGACTCTGTCTTCGATGGTTCCCATATAAAAATTAGCAAATAAAACTCCTAAGGGGGAGCCCATTGCTACTCCGTCTATTTGTAAATACATGTCTCCTTGTGGACTGATGAAAGGAGCTTTTTTTGTACATGCTTCGAGAAGACTCTTCAAGTGTGGCTCAGGTATGTCTAATTTGGGGGTGCTCTCGTCTCTGTATACTCTGTCCAGTATCATTCCTATGGTTGTGTCGACTGGGACGTTGGTAAATAGGGATTCGACGTCCAGGGAAGCAATGATTCCATCGGGCTGAGTAAATTTGATTAATTCTATGAAATCTGCTGATGATTGTAGACTATACTTACTTGGAGTGTATGGAGTTATGGCTTGCAGCATTCCGCCATAACCCACAGGATGAGGTTGGAACACTTATCTGTGTTACCACGGCGAAATTGCTGATGCTTGTTGCCGAGAACCATATTACTACTCATCATGTTGCCACTAAAACTGATCTTCACAACCTCATTTTAGATTTCCTCGCCGACAACGATCACATCAACGGCGCATGAACACCATCTAATTGCAGATAAGACCGCTCTGACAACCATGAAGTTGAAGATCGAATTAGCTGCCATAGAACGTGAACGTCAGAGGGAGCAAGGTGCCCTTCAGAAGGAACAATCTGAACTCTAACGTGAACGTGAGAGGGAACAACTTCAACTCTTGGAACAACGAGTTGCATAGGAACTTGAGAGGGACCAACTCCATTTCCAAGAACAACAAGCGCCATCGCTCTCCGTGTGGAACAAGATAAAGGCTGCAGCCGCTCTAGAGCTCCGACGTCAAGAGCTTGACCTTGAGACCACCCGCATCACTCAGCGCCGGGAAGCAGAAGCTAACCTTCCGGTACGTTTCAATCTTTCTCATGCAATTAAATTAATGCCGCCTTTTGTCGAGATTGAGGTAGATGTATTCTTTACTTCATTTGAGGCTCCAGCTAACCAACTCAGCTGACCTCAGGGTCAGTGGTCTATACTTCTCAGATCTCATTTGATAGAACTGCTTTGACCCTAAGTTCTCTGGCTACAGAGACAAACTACTATGTGTTGAAACAGACAGTGCTTGATGCCTACCTCCAATCCGTAGAGAGTTACAGACGTAGATTTAGGAACTACATCAAATCTGGTGCTACTACTTACCTAGAATTCGCTCATAATAAGACAAGATATCTAATGAAGTGGCTGGAATCAGCTCAAATCACCACCTTTGCAGATTTCCTCAACCTCATTTTGATGGAAGAATTTCTTCGCCGTGTTCCTACTCCTATCCTTCTCTACCGTTCAGACAAAGGAGAGACCAACCTTACTTAGTGTGCACAGTTGGCTGACACAGTTTAATTCACCGATTGTCATAAGACACACCTGTAAACCGTCTTGGTCCTGTCCTGCTAAAGTGAGTACTGGTGATATGGACTACTCACTTTACTGCCGGTATTGTAAAGTGCATGGACATACCATAGAAAAGCATATCAATCCTCACTGTAAGTCCAGCAATGAGGTCCAAAAGCCCAAACCACCTCCTCCTAAAACTCATAAGTCTGTAATGAATACCCATGCTCTGATCTTCCTCTCTTCCACGGACACCTATACCCCGGGACTGTCTCTACCAGCGGTGGAGACTCCGAGAGAAGGCTCAAAGTGAACATCTTGAGGGACACAACTGCTGTACTATCGATACTTCTCAAAGCAGCTGCACCCAACATCACCTACACTGGAGAAACTGTCCTCATTACTGACCTCACTGCAACCAATCCATACCCACTCGCTTGAGTCCACCTGGTGTTACGGTGCCCTCTCCTATTTCTTTCGTTTGCCGGCTTAAAGAGTCATATCAGCTCTCCCTACTGATTCTCTGAGGTTCAGGGAGTCTAATGATATATGTGGCGACCAGACCGGCTGCCAGTTAAGGGAAGGAAGTTATATTATAAGTTGTAAATAAAGGAAAATTGGCGCCCTGTTATAAAATGAAACAGTATCCCCTACGGCAGATATGACCTTTTGGAAGGGACATTGCCGATCGCGGATTGGCCGACGTAGGTCGCGGGCGACAAATCAGGGCCCGCCATGACGTCACCGAGTGCCCCGGGCGGCGCCAACGTCAGAGTGGTTCTGACCTTGGAAGCGACAGGACGCGCCTCGGTCTGCTCTCAAGGATTGGAGGCTCTGCAAGCCTTGTTCAGTGGATTGAGCTGGCCATCGCAGCCCATCATAGTTATTGGAGACCCTGCGCTTCTGGGAAGCAAAAGAGGAACCAAGTTCAGTGAGCAGAGGAGTGCCAAACTTGGAAAATAGTCGGCGACGACGCTGGGCGGCGCCGCTGGCTGGACGTTGAGGTCTGGAAGGTGGGCGGGCAGGCCTAGCTGTGACTGGGGTCACATCCACTGAGAATCTTGGAAGGACGACACCGTGCCTAGGACAAGGAGCAACGCCTTGTGGGAGAGGCGAGTGTGGGGAAAAATAGTGATTAGCTCAGCGCCTGTCGATGAACCAGGATTGGGGCAGCTGAATCTCAGGGATTGGAACGGCGAAGACGCGAAGGCTTCACGACACCTGAGGACCTGTGGAACGCCCTGGATCGTCAAGGATCGACCCAAGGAAGCGTGGGAACCTCACACCATGGAGGGACAGGCGTCGTGAGCCAGGAATGTAAGGTAGATCATTTTCCCTCCCATTACCCCTTGTATGAGTAGGCTGGTTAGGTAACAATATTTGCTTGTGTATGTGGCAGCAAGACTTGATTACTTTAATAGTAGAATAGGCTGCAAGGCAGCTTGTGTCCAGGACTGTCAGAGAGGACAGTGTGTATGGATGGCAGGACAGTGAAGAAGAGGTGCCGACGTGGTGAAGAGGCCCTCCTGTGAGAGTGTGAGACTCCTGTCTTCCTGCCCAGTTGAAGGAGTGTTGGATGGTCGTGGAAGAAGAGGCTGACGATCTCCAGACTCATTATCCATATTTCCATATTCATGTATTACTTGTGATTGTGTGTGTGTTCATGTAATTTGCATCAGTAAATCCACACATTTTATTACTGTGTTTGAGTGTGCCTCCATTTATGATATTTCTCTATGAGCATACATTTCTGGCTACAAACAATATATAATACACCCACTGAACTGCATTGCTGGGGTGCAGATATAATAACCCAGCTGGCGACCTTGCTAAGAGGAAGATAGAGAAGACAGGCGGGAAAGGAGTTCCTGCAACCTTTTTTTTTGTCTGGCAGGCAAGACTCAGGGA